>NW_010362183.1:265789-267098 GCF_000414095.1 Morus notabilis | reverse complement strand
AGAAACTTAAACCTGTTTGAGAGAGAGTGATTAGCAAAATAATTTAATTCCTTTCAAATCCAAAACATCCAGGTATTTCCAAATGAGCCCCTGCATTCAAGAGAAATTTAATTTCAAGAACGGTGGTGGAATTTCCAACCAAACCAGTCTAAAATCACGTCCCTGGTATCATGTCAGGAATTCCCACAGGTGTTTAGCATACATGAACGTAAACAAAAGTAAATATGACATCAACCACAGTCTAGTAATATTTAAGTTTACAATCCATAATCTCTTATACATGCCTTGAAATAAAAGATAAGAGGAAATACAACTCTTCACTTTCCTGAAACAAGTCCACGTCACCGGTAGTAGCTACCTACTCCGCACTACTCCTCGCGTCGCCTAGAGGGGTTTAATACATTTGAAAATAGGAAAAGGTGAGCGAAAGGCCTAGTAGGATATAATTTTTTTATAAAGCATTTAAAATAAAGGTACTCACGGTCCGAAGATATACACCCGAAACCGATCCTCCATTTTTTTTAAGAAAAAAAGGAAATACTCACATAATAGAATATGTCTGTACAATGAAAGTGTGCAGCTCATCATACCACTAAACAAGAAGCGGTAAAAATGTCTGTCTAAGAAAAGTGCAGAGCCATATAATTCCACTAAACAAGAAGCGGATCCGTACGGGTTTCGAGACCTGCCCCCAAGGATGCGATTCCCACATCCCGATCTCTGTGGCCACCATGCATTGTATCATTCCTTAAAATATTTTATTTTAAGAATTGATACGCTTTGAAATCTCATTTTCAAAATCATTGGAAAACTTAATAGCATTCTAATGCTATTTCTTTAAAATCATTTTCTTTAATCATGTTTTGTTCTAAAACATTTTCATTGGCCAAAATAATTTAAAATGAGGCTAACAAGAATATGGACAAGAATATCCTACCTTTTGGATATCAAACCTGTGGCTGTCTTCACGTAGCCCTAGCTCCGCTTGCCTTTGAGGCTCCAATTCCAATCGTGCCGCTAACTTTCCCATTAAAATCAACAATTTAGAGTTTGACCTTTCTCATCAAACATCCTCGTTTAATTAGACACAATTGTATCATATTAGTGTGCCATAGTTCAAAATCAATTTTCATAAACAATTCTTAATTCACATCATGATTCTTTGTAGATAGAGATTCATTCTGGAGAATCGAATGGAAAACAATGATTCATGTGGCTAATCCACTCATTTTGAATTCTCAAATGAGGTTAGGTCAATCCCACATCAAGTTTTGGGGTCAAAACAGGGTTTTCTGGGCTGTTTAGGGTC
>NW_010362183.1:264623-265478 GCF_000414095.1 Morus notabilis | reverse complement strand
CCTATGGAAGGGTGACCGGTCGACCGGACCGGTCAACCGGTGGGGAAGAATTTCCAGTGCCAACAATGGCCGATTCGCGAAGAACAAAGCCAAAACCTGAAATTTTGGGTCTGATTTCGACATATTCTCAAGGGAAATGTATAGATCCAGTTTCAAATCAACAAATAGGGTCCAAAGAATCAAAAACCCCCAATTTTCATCAAGGTTTCACCAAATCCCATTCGGATTCCATTTAAAAACAAAATTTAAACCAAAAATCACCAAACTCGACTAAAACGAGTTCCATAAAGCTAAATCCAAAAATCTAAAGTAAGTTTCAAAGAGTTTTACCTTGATCCAAACTTTGATGTTGAAAACCTCTTGGAAACCTCCGTTTTTGGTTTAAAGTCGGCCCTTGAGAAAGAAAACTTTGAGAGAGAGAGGGAGAGATGAACGGGAGAGAGAGAGAGAGAGCTCGGGAGATCAAGAGAGGGAGAGAGAGAGAGAGAGAGTAACGTGAGGAAGGGAAAGGAAAAATAAATAAGGAAAAAGGAAAAGGAGAAATAGAAAGAAAAGAAAATTAAGAAAAATAAATAAAATAAATAGGGGTGAAATTACAAATACTGAAATAAATTTAAAAGCTCATGATTAATTAAGAAATCAATTTAGGTACACTAATAAACCACAATTATCATAATTAAATAAGTTTAATTCTGGAGGGCGTTACATTCTACCCCCTTTAAGAAATTTCGTTCCTGAAATTGAAATTTACCTCACGATATGAACAGATACGGATATCGTTCCTGCATCATCGTTTCCAATTCCCACGTTGCTTCCTCAACGCCATGGTGTTGCCACAACACCTTCACTAACAGT
>NW_010362183.1:245337-264522 GCF_000414095.1 Morus notabilis | reverse complement strand
TTCTCGATCGGGTTGACACTTCCGAAGCATAGAAACATGGAACACATTGTGCACGTGAGACAATTCTGGAGGAAGATCGAGGCGGTAAGCAACGACACCTACTTGTTGTGTGATCTGAAATGGCCCGATGTACCTCGGTGCGAGCTTCCCTTTCACACCAAAACGAGTAACCCCTTTGCGCGGTGAGACTCTTAACAAGACAAAATCACCCTCTGAGAACTCTAAGGGTCTACACCTCCTGTCCATAACTCTTCTGATGACTTTGAGCCGTTAACAGTCGTTCCCGAACCACGACTATCTTTTCATTATTCTCCTGGATAACATCCGGTCCAAGGGTCAGTCGATCTTCTGACTCAAGCCAACAAACTGGCGATCTACAAGGTCTGCCATACAACGCTTCGAATGGGGCCATCCCAATGCTACTCTGATAACTGTTGTTGTAGGCGAACTCAGCTAAATGAAGATACTTCTTCCAGCTTCCACCAAAATCTAAAATGCAAGCGCGAAGCATGTCCTCCAAAATTTGAATAACTCTCTCAGATTGTCCGTCGGTCTGAGGATGAAATGCGGTGCTGAAATTCAGTTCGGTTCCCATGGCTTCTTGGAAACTTCTCCAATATCTAGATTGAAACGAGTGTCACGATCTGATGTGATAGACAACGGGACTCCATGAAGTCTGACAACGTGCTCCAGATACAACTCTGCTAGAACTTTCCTGAAATAAGTCGCACGAAAGGGAATGAAGTGCGCAGAGTTCGTTAACCTATCCACAACGACCCATATGGCATCATGTTGATGTTCAGTCCTTGGCAATCCCATCAGAAAATCTATCGTAATGTGTTCCCACTTCCATCCAGGAACAGGAAGAGGCTGCAGTTCTCCAGCAGGTTTCTGATGTTCAGCCTTGACTCGAAGGCAAGTCACACATTCTGACACGTATTGGCGGACATCCTTCTTCATACTTCTCCACCAATATTGCCTTTTGAGGTCTTGATACATCTTGGTACTCCCAGGGTGAATAGCAAACCTCGATTTGTGAGCCTCATGAAGGATCATCTTCTTTATCTCATCCACTTGAGGGACGGCAAGGCGATTCTTGAAGTAGAGCGTTCCATCTTCCCGAATATTCCAATCGTCCAGTTTTTCTCCATTCTGAACTCGAGTCCAAATTCCTTGAAGATGCGAATCCTGCCATTGGTTCTGCTTGACTTGTTGTATAAGAATTGGCGTTGAAACCAAGTTGTACACCATAGCTTGGTTAAGATCCTCATAATACTGAAGATCATAATCACCTACAATTTCACTCTGTTTCCAATCTTCCAATACCAAAGATGCTAGGATTCTTGGAGTCTTTCTACTGAGAGCATCCGCTACCACGTTGGCTTTTCCAGGATGATACTGCAAGGTGAAGTCATAATCCTCCATGTATTCCATCCATCTTCTTTGTCTCAGATTTAAGTCCTTCTGGGTGAACAGATACTTCAAACTCTTATGATCGGACAAGATCTGAAATTTTACTCCATAGAGGTAGCATCTCCATATCTTGAGAGCAAAAATCACTGCTGCTAACTCTAGATCATGCGTGGGGTAGTTCTGTTCATGTGGCTTCAGTTGACGAGATGCATAGGCCACAACATGTCCATTTTGCATCAGAACACACCCGAGTCCTCGTCTCGATGCATCGGAATACACCTCGTACGGCTCATCGCTATTAGGAATCGTCAGAATCGGCGCACTGGTTAGTCTAGTCCTCAGTTCTTGGAATGCATGTTCACAATGGGCATCCCATTCAAACCTGACTTCCTTTTTAGTCAACCGCGTCATTGGAGCAGCAATACTTGAAAAATCCTTTACAAATCGTCGATAATACCCCGCAAGTCCTACGAAGCTTCGAATTTCGGCTACGTTCTTCGGTCGTTCCCAGTGTAGCACCGTTTCAATCTTTAAGGGATCCACTGAAATTCCTTGTCCAGATATAACATGTCCAAGGAACTTGACTTCTGTCAACCAGAAATCACATTTCTCCTTCTTTGCATAAAGCTGGTGTTCTCGAATGGTCTGGAGAACGATCCTTAAATGTTGCTCATGCTCTTCCCAAGTCTTTGAATAAACCAAGATGTCATCAATGAAGACTATCACAAACTGGTCTAAATATGGGCGGAAGACTCGATTCATCAAGTCCATAAAAGCGGCGGGAGCATTCGTCAATCCAAAAAGCATTACTAAAAACTCATAATGCCCCTAGCGAGTCCTGAAAGCTGTTTTTGGAATATCATCTTCCCTAATCTTCAACTGATGATACCCGGATCTCAAGTCAATTTTTGAGTAATACCGTGATCCTCCCAGTTGATCGAACAACTCATCGATCCTCGGCAATGGTTACTTGTTCTTCACGGTAACCCTATTCAATTGTCGGTAGTCTATGCACAACCGAAGGGATTCGTCGTGTTTTTTTGCAAACAAGACAGGTGCACCCCACGGGGAAGTGTTATTCCTAATGAATCCCTTTTCTGTCAACTCTCTGAGCTGTTTCCTTAGCTCTTTCATCTCCGCAGACGCCATTCGATACGGAGCAATAGAAATCGGAGCCGTCTCCGGAAGTAAGTCGATGCAAAACTCGATCTCCCGATCAGGCGGTAAACCAGGCAACTCATCAGGGAATACATCCGCATATTCATCGACCAAGAGGACCTCAACATTCTCCCCGGTGATACCGGATTCACCCTCTAATGCCGAAAGGAATGAGAAACAAGCTAAATTCTGCCGTCCTCTGACACTATGCCTCAGTAGTCGTTCTTCTGTAACTGGGTTAACACCTCCCTGATACGTTACTGTCGTGCCAGAACCGGTAGTCAAGGTGACTCTCATACGGTGGCAATCAACAATCACCCCATATCTTGACAACCAATCCATTCCAAGCACCACATCAAACTGATTCATGGGAAGGATTATCAAATCTGCCTTTAACTTCTCACTTCCAATCGTGATCACACACGACCTACATATGCTAGTCACCTCCACACATCCCAGTGGAGAGTTTATGGACATTGGGATCTCTAAGTCATCGGGTTTCAAACCCAAACTTTTCACAAAAGAAGTGGAAATAAAAGAGTGCGTAGCACCAGTGTCGAACAAAACTCGTGCAAAAGAATGTGAGATAGGTACCATACCCTCGACGACTGGGTTTCCGGCATGAGCTCCAGAACTTCCCCCGGCCATGGTATGCATCTGTCCCGGTGCTTTCCCTTTTCCTCTTTCGTTGTTGTTAGGCCTCTGGTTTCTAGGTCTATACTGTTGCTGCGGTGGGGTAGACTGTACGGATATGGAAGCCTGTGGCCGGAAATAAGAGTAGTTCGGCGGATGGAAGATCGGTGCAGGAGGAATTTAAAGGGATTAAATTTACTTTTTACACACCTCTCTAATTCTAAGATTATCCCTTATTATTATCATAGTATTATCAATTCTTGTTCACTTTATTTTTCTTTTTATACCCAAAATCTTATTTTAACTTATTTCTTAAATAATATTACTTTTTTATCTCTCTATTTTTTTCCTCAAGTTTTGACTTTTGAGTATGAATTATTTCACACATAGAGAAATTTACTATTATATTTCTTTAGAAAAATAAATTATATAAATATGATCATAACCAATAAAAATAATAACCCACGTGGCACATTAATTAGTACATAAAAATTAAGATTTGAATCGGTATCATTTAAATAATGGCAAAGCCACAGATATCAATCTTTCTTTCGCATCTTAACTAGTAATATATATATTAGTCATACGAGCCAAAAAAAGATAGCTAATATTAATGTAAGATTAGTACTAATCTACAACCATAAAATAAAAAGTTCTGAAACTTGGCAAAATAAACTACGGTTTGTCCTCAACTAAATTAATAAGAGACATGGAATTCTTATCAAAATATTAATTAAAAAGTTGAATGCAGATTTTTCCCCATTTTATGGAAAAAACCCAAACTCCAACCCTTGACAGGCAAAATCCAACCTCCCTTCCTATGGCGGCGAGAGCTACTCCAGCCTCCTTGATGAATCTCATGGATGACGAGCAACTCCAGCCTCCTAAACCAGATCTCACGAACGTCTCACGGTCTCTATTTTTTTTTTTGTTGGGTTTTTTAGCATAATTGCCTCCCGAACTTGTCATAGTTTAACAAATTGCCCCCCGAATTTTAATTCTAACAAGTTGCTCTTTGAACATGTAAATTTATTGTAATGTGCCTCATGTAACTAAATTTATTCAAAATTTTTATTAGATTTAAGAGATTAAAAGTTGATATATTAAAATATTTGTGTTACATTTAAATTAGAATGTTGTAATTTTTAGGTGAACAAGCTTCTTTGACTTTAATTTAACACAATCGTCATCATAATAGAACATATTTCAGCAAATTTACAAGTTGAGGGGCAACTTGTCATAATTAAAAGTTTAGAGGGTAATTTACTAAACCACGATAAGTTAAGAGGCAAATGTGCTAAAAACTTTTTTTTTTAAATTTTGGGATCAGATATTTAATCACATGTGATAGGTTTTATTTTATTGTGGTAGTCGTCCATGCTTTTAGAATGAAAAACTTACTTGAGCAAAAAAAAACACGGCCGCTGTGGGAGCATATAACTAATAATTATTTATTTAACCACAGAATGCACACAAAGCCCATAAGTGTTGAACCATTCATCTGTGGTTTTAGAGACCGTCTTTATCATTTCTCTTTCTGATCGTATTCCAAACTCAACAAAGGATGAAAATATTAGAATTTAGAAAAATTTGCTCACTAACGTCGAGAAAATATAGAAGATAAGAATCAATATTGGTAGAAAGTGAATTAGATAAGAATCATATAAAAGGCTGAAGAAAAGAGCGAGCCCTCCAAATATCGACGATGAATGACTTAAGGAATCTCAAAGTGGAACAAAAATGAAAGCAAAACCATATATCAAAACGAATATACGGATAAGATTAGATGATTTAAAAGGTACGATTAAGATTAAATGAATATTGTGACTACTTTTCGTGCCCCGGAAACATGAGCATTTGTAGACTTTTCCTGACTTGAGAATTAACGAGGATTTAACTTCAAGATTTTCTTTTAACTCTTGAGTCTAATTGACGTAGTGTCTTGTTGTTGATTTGATTATTTTTCGATCTAAACAGAAGCTTTAAGATCTCGCAAAATTTTATTATAACCATCATCAATTAAACAAGTTATTATAATTTAGAAATTATTTTAGTTATCATAAATGATATATATGAATTCAGAAGTACTTCAAATCCTTGTGGCCGGAGTAAGCGACGCCTATGTGCTCCTTGTGGTCGTGATCTGTTTAAATTCACAATATGTGAAATTATCCATTTCGACAGCGATTTGCTCAAAGGTTTTGTGAAAGAACTTTATAAACTTACAGCTTGTAGTATAAAAAAAATTAAATTAAAGAAATAAATATAATGGTTTTGACATTTTCTCTTTTACATTTTCTTTGAAATAATAAATAATACCGGGGTTTTTTTTTTTTGTTGGTATTCTGAGAATTCTTTAATAATTTATTCACTCTCAAAAGATATTTTGGAACTGTAAAGTCTAATATTGGAGGTCATACGGATGGAATTTTCTTACTTGATTTGGACAAGTAAGGTAGAAAAATCAAACCAAACCAAGAATAAGAACATGTGAAGAAAATAACACTCAATAGATTAAAAATCTAGATTTTTCTTCTTTGCATCTTATATTACAGACTACTTTTATAAACCATGATGTTTCCGAATGGTTTCTTAGTACGTGTTGATTATTATCACTTTTCAATTCAAGCCCGTGTGAGCATATATGGACCACCTTGGTTCATGAATACAATTATGAGCGCATCACAATTATGAAATTGTTTGTGTAGATCATATAAGCCATTTCTCCACCGAAAAGAAGTGAAAATAAATAAATGAAAAAGAGGATTTCTGGTTCTTTATATTATATCTTACCTTTCACTTTTCTTTAGCTTCTTTGGTTTTCCATTTTGTTTTCAAGGTTAAAAAACCTTTTGAAGGCTAATTCTTCTTCTTCTTGTTTTTTTTTCCCTTTCTTTTTGTTAGTAAAATATGAAGCTTAAATTGTATGGCACAGGCTAAGCTTGCAATTAGTGATAGCATTAAACATATTTACACATTGACTACCAGCTAACAAAGTAACAAGTCCTACTGGGACCGTAATGATAATGACCATTACTTATATTTTACTAATGAACATAGAACGCACGCCAAAGTCTTAGATGTAATTTTGGAGTTGCATGCATGGTTCATAATCAATGATTATTACTTTCGTAGTCATGTTTTCTTGTTCTTTTGTGTTAGAATCAGTCTTTGATTTTTAATATCAAGCTTGAATTGCACAGCAAGTTGGGCTTGATGTGACGGCTATATATAATGACCATTAACTTCTTGACTACTATGTCTTTATAATAGTGACCTAACAAGTAACAGTCGCCATAAATCTCAATAATGTACCACGATATGATAACGGTTTCTCTACACTGTTATAAAAAAATGACGGCTTGTGTCTGAAAATTATGTTAAAATAATATTTTTATGCCTGCCTAGAAGCCACTTTTAGTGGCTGTGTTATAACAGTCCGGTTAACTGGACCAGTACTTTTGGTATCCGTCCAGTTAACCGGACATGCCTAACGGCTAGTTAAAACTAGCCATTAGACGTGAGCCCCAACGATTCTATATCATACTTTTCGACATATAAGAGATCTTTTATGGTCCAAAATACATTTCTAAAAGCTCTAAAGAGTTTGCAAACATCCTTAAACTCAAATTGCACAAAGTTCTTTGATTTTTATGCTTTCAATACATACTTTGAGCTAAACTTAAGATTATTCTTACTTTAGCGTGAAAAACATCTCCTAGCATCCTACTTGTAATCAAACAAAGTTGGGGGAGATCTTCTTGAGTGATCTAGCTTTAAAATTTTATTATTCCACCAAAGTCTTAGGTTATCAATCCCTTATAATTTAGTATGTAAAGGATAGCCAACATCCGAAGTTAAAGTTTGGCAATTGTAAGAGATTGTGGTGAGCCTTGGATTGAAGAAGTCACAGTCTTTGTATTGGAGTAATCACTAAAAAGATGATCGAATATAGTGGAAGAGGTCAAGCGGTGATTTTCTTAGTGACAATGGATGTAAGCATATCGACGAAGTACTATAAATTGCGTTTGCACTTTCTTTTCTCTTAATCTCTTTAAATTTTCACAATTTACTTTTCAATGGGTCTTTATCTTGATTGATTTGCATCTTGGATAGTCAATCTTGGCATAACAGTTTTATTCAATTCGTCACTATGAACACGTAGAAAGAAAAAACATCTCAATCGGAGTTCTAACGGAAATGTTTTAAATTTTTAAAGAAAATTTTCTATCACGATTCCTTAAAAAATACTTCAACCAAAATAATCAGTTAGTGAGCTATATGAACAAGTTACGGTGCTGTTTGAAGAACACAATTGCAATTAAATGAAGGTGGTTCTATTTACACTTTGCCAATAAATGGGGGCAGTTTTATTTACACTTTTTTCTATTCTCCACGCATTTTTTTTTAAATACACACGTAAATTTAAAGGAATTAAATTTATAATTTATACACCTCTCTAATTCTAAGTCTATCCCTTATTATTATCATAGTATTATCAATTCCTGCTCGCTTTATTTTTCTTTTATACCCACGTGGTACATCAATTAGTACATAAAAATTGATATTTGAGTTAATATCATTTAGATAATGGCAGAGCCGCAGATATCAATCTTTCTTTTATATATATATATTAGTCATACGCGCTAAAAAAAAAAGATAGCTAACATTAATGTAAGATTAGTACTAGTCTACTGTCCAACCATAAAATAAAAAGTTCTGAAACTCGGCAAAATAAACTACGATCTGTCCTCAAATAAATTAATATGAAACATGGAATTCTTATCAAAATATTAATTAAGAAGTTGAATGCCCATTTTATGGCAAAAACCCAAACTCCAACCCTCGATAGGTAAAATCCAACCTCCCCTCCTATGGCGGCGAGAGCTACTCCACCCTCCTTGACAAATCTCGCGGACGATATGCAACTCCAGCCTCCTAAACCAGATCTCACGAACGTCTCACGGCCTCTATTTTTTTTTTTTTTTTTGGATTTTTAGCTCAATTACCTCCCGAACTTGTCGTGGTTTAACAAATTGCCCCATAAATTTTAAATCTAGTAAGTTACTCCTTGAACATGTAAATTTATTGTAATGTGAATCATTTAAACAAATTTGTTCAAAATTTTTATTAGATTTAAGTGATTAAAAGTTGATATATTAAATGATTTGTGTTACATTTAAATTGGAATGTTAAATTTTTTAGGTGAACATGCTTTTTTGACTAATTTAACACAATCGTCATCAAAATAGGACATATTGTAACAAAGTTACAAGTTGAGGGGAAACTTATCATAATTAAAAGTTTGAAGAGCAATTTGTTAAACCACAACAAGGTAAGAGGCAAATGTGCTAAAAATCTCTTTTTTTTTTTTTAATTTTGGGATTGGATATTTAATCACATGTGATAGGTTTTTATTTTATTGTGGTAGTCGTCCATGCTTTTTGAATGAAAAACTTACTTGAGCAAAAAAAAAAAAAAAAGGCGCAGTAACTGTATATCACAAATAATTATTTATTTAACCACAGAATGCACACAAGTTCAGAAATGTTGAACCGTTTATCTGTGCTTTCAGAGACCGTCTTTATCATTTCTCCTTTCTGAGCGTATTCCAAAGTCAACATTTACGATTAGCTAGAAAGTTGAACAAAGGATGAAAATATCAGAATTTAGAAAAATTTGCTCAATATCGTCGATAAAATATAGAAGATAAGAATCGATATCGGTAGAAAGTGAATTAGACCTAATACTAGAGTAGCTCTTCTCAGCCAGAAACTTCTATTGGTAAGCAAATTTGAAATCATATAAAAGGCTGAGAAAAGAGCGAGCCCTGAACGACTTAAGGAATCTCAAAGTGGAACAAAAATGAAAGCAAAACCATATATCAAAACGAATATACGGATAAGATTAGATGGTTTAAAAGGAACGATTAAGATTAAATGAATATTGTGACTACTTTTTGTGCCCCGGAAACATGAGCATTTGTAGACTTTTGTTGACTTGAGAATTAACGAGACTCTCGAGTCTAATTGACGTAGTATCTTGTTGTTGATTTGATTATTTTTCGATCTAAACAGAAGCTTTAAGATCTCGCAAAATTTTAATATAACCATCATCAATTAAACATGTTATTATAATATAGAAATTATTTTAGTTATCATAAATGATATATATGAATTCGGAAGTACTTCAAATCCTTGTGGCCAGAGTAAGCGACGCCTATGTGCTCCTTGTGGTCGTGATCAATTTAAATTCACAATATGTGAAATTATCCATTTCGACAGCGATTTGCTCAACGTTTTTGTGAAATAACTTTATAAACTTACAGCTTGTAGTATAAAAAAAAATTAAATTAAAGAAATAAATATAATGGTTTCGACATTTCTCTTTTACATTTTCTTTGAAATAATAAATAATACCGGGGGTTTTTTTTTTTTGGTATTATGAGAATTCTTTAATAATTTATTCAGTCTCAAAAGATATTTTGGAACTGTAAAGTCTAATATTGGAGGTCATACGGATGGAATTTTCTTACTTTATTTGGACAAGTAATGTAGAAAAATCAAATCAAACCAAGAATAAGAACATGTGAAGAAAATAACACTCAATAGATTAAAAATCTAGATTTTTCTTCTTTGCATCTTATATTACAGACTACTTTTATAAACCATGACGTTTCCGAATGGTTTCTTAGTACGTGTTGGTTATTATCACTTTTCAATTCAAGCCCGTGTGACCATATATGGACCACCTTGGTTCATGAATAAAATTATGAGCGCATCACAATTATGAAATTGTTTGTCTGGATCATATAAGTCATTTCTCCACCGAAAAGAAGTGAAAATAAATAAATGAAAAAAAGGATTTCTGGTTCTTTATATTATATCTTACCTTTCACTTTTCTGTAGCTTCTTTGGTTTTCCATTTTGTTTTCAAGGTTAAAAAACCTTTTGAATGCTAATTCTTCTTCTTCTTCTTCTTCTTTCGCTTTCTTTTGTTAGTAACATATGAGGCTTAAATTGCACAGCTAAGGCTAAGCTCGTAAGCGATTAAACATATTTAAACATTGACTACTTGGTTAGTACAATGTTACGTTAGCTACGAGGGACCATAATGATAATGACCATTACTAATATTTTACTAATGAACATAGAACGTACGCCAAAGTCTTAGAACGTGTACTTGTACGGATTTTTTGTGCTTTTAAAACCTATATTTGTCATTTCTCCTGAGTGAAATTCCTAGTAACACTACGATGTTGATAGCTATTGACCATTCACTGAAAGGGGCGGAGCTAGCTGAGACCTGAGGCTGAGGAAGTGTGTGAAGAATTATTAGATGTAATTTTGGGCCTCGTTCATTTTATTAATTTGAGTTTTTAATTCTAATTTTTCTACAGTTAAAAGCTCTCACAAAAAGTTACATCTAATTTTTTTTTTACTATAGTTAAAAGTTCTCACATAAAGAATCGGCGAACTGAACGAGGCCTTGGAGTTGCATGCATGGTTCTTAAACAATGATTATTGCTTTCTTAGTCGCGTTCTCTTGTTCTTTTGTGTTGGAACCAGTCTCTGGTTTTTAATAATGACCATTAACTTCTTGATTATTATGTCTTTATAATTGTGACTTAACAAGTAACAGTCGCCATAGATCCCAATAATCTACCACCATATGATAATACTACGATGTTGAACCGAAAGGGGCGGAGCTAGCTGGGACCCAAGGCCAACGAAGCGGATGAAGAATTATTAGATGTAATTTTAGAGTTGCATACATGGTTCTTAAACAATGATTATTACTTTCTTAGTCGTGCTTTCTTGTTTTTTTGTGTTGGAACCAGTCTTTGGTTTTTAATATCAAGCTTGCATTGCATGGCTAGTTGGGCTTAATGTGATAGCTATATATAATGACCATTATATTCTTGACTATTATGTCTTTATAATAATGACCTAACAAGTAACAGTCGTTATAGATCCCAATAATACCACCAAATGATAACACTACGATGTTGAACCGAAAGGGGCGGAGCTAGCTGGGATCCAAGGCCGAGGAAGCGCATGAAGAATTATTAGATGTAATTTTAGAGTTGCATGCATGGTTCTTAAACAATGATTATTACTTTCTTAGTTGTGTTTTTTTGTTGTTTTGTGTTGGAACCAATCTTTAGTTTTTAATATCAAGCTTGAATTGCATGGCAAGTTGGGCTTGATGTGATAGCTATATATAATGACCATTAACTTCTTGACCATTATGTCTTTATAATAGTGACCTAACAAGTAACAGTCGCCATAGATCCCAATAATTTACCACCTTATGATAACACTACGATGTTGAACTGAAAGGAGCAGAGCTAACTAGTACTCGAGGCTGAAGAAGCGCATGAAGAATAATTAGGTGTAATTTTTGAGTTGCATGCATGGTTCTTAAACAATGATTATTACTTTCTTGGTCGTATTTTCTTGTTCTTTTATCTTGGAACTAGTCTTTGGTTTTTAATATCAAGCTTGAATTGGACGGCAAGTTGGGTTTGGTGTGATAGCTATATATAATGACCATTGACTTCTTGACTATTACGTCTTTATGATAGTGACTTAACAAGTAACAGTCACCATAGATCCCAATATTGTATCATGATATGTGTAATGACTGAGAAAATCCTAAAATTAAATAATGTAAATTTATTTATTTAATTCAAGGACTTTTCTCAGTAATATACTGTCATATTTTACGACTGAAGGATTTATGAAATTAATATCAGTATTCTTAAATTCTGTATCAAGTTTTATGATGAGTTCATAATTTAATCAGTTCACAAATTCTTACAGCAATTAAGGCGGAAGAATTCTCTGTGCATATATAGTTTGAGAATCTTAATTCCAAGAATCTCTTAGTGCAATATAATGTCAGCAGCGTATAGAGAAACGATCTTACATTTAAAGAGAAACCCCTTAATTTCCAAATAGATAAAAGAAAATTAAAGGGGTAGTGTGTCAGTAAAGAAATTCAGATGCAATATGAGTTCAGAAGTTGACAAAGTCGGGAACTAAAATTTTCTGTCAACTAAGTAAATTCTCAAAAGTCAGTATGAAGTAATAAAAATAACTATAAGAATTTTTGTACTTTGGTTTTAAAACCTATATTTGTCATTTCTCGTGAAGGAAATTCCTAGTAACACTATGACGTTGATAGCTATTGACCATTCACCGAAAGGGGCGGAGCTAGCTAGGACCTGAGGCTGAGGAAGTGCGTAAAGAATTATTAGATGTAATTTTAGGCCTCGTTCATTTCACTAATTAGAGTTTTAAATTTCGATTTTACTACAGTTAAAAGCTCTCAAAAAGTCACATCTAACTTTTTTCTGCTACAGTTAAAAGCTGTCACATAATGTCACGTCCGAACTTGAATTAAAAATTTGAATTAGTAAACTGAACGAGGCCTTGGAGTTGCATGCATGGTTCATAAACAATGATTATTACTTTCTTAGTCGTGTTCTCTTGCTCTTTTGTGTTGGTAGCAGTCTCTGATTTTTAATAATGACCATTAACTTCTTGACTATTATGTCTTTATAATAGTGACCTAACAAGTTACAGTCACCATAGATCCTAATAATGCACCACCATATGATAACACTACGATGTTGAACCAAAAGGGGTGGAGCTAGGTGGGACCCGAGGCCGAGAAAATGCATGAAGAATTATTAGATATAATTTTGGACTTGTATGCATGGTTGAATTGCACGGCAAGTTGGGCTTGATGTGATAGCTATATATAATGACCATTAACTTCTTGACTATTCTGTCTTTGTAATGGTGACCTAACAAGTAACAGTGGCCATAGATCCCAATAATGTACCACCAATTGATAACACTACGATGTTGAACCTAGAAGGGCGGAGCTAGCTAGGACCCGAGGCCGAGGAAGCGTACGAAGAATTATTATATGTAATTTTGGAGTTGCATGCATGGTTCTTAAACAATGATTATTACTTTCTTAGTCATATTTTCTTGTTCTTTTGTGTTGGAATCAGTCTTTAGTTTTTAATATTAAGCTTGAATTGCGCGGCAAGTTGGGTTTGGTGTGATAGCTATATATAATGACCATTGACTTCTTGACTATTATGTCTTTATGATAGTAACCTAACAAGTAACAGTCGCCATAGATCTCAATAATGTACCACGATATGATAACGGTTTCTTTACACTGTTATAAAAGCACGAAGGCTTGTGACTGAAAATTATGTTAAAATAATATTTTTATGCCTGCCTAGAAGCCACTTTTATTGGCTGCGTTATAAAGGTCCGGTTAACCGGACCAATACTTCTGGTATCCATCCAGTTAACCGGACATGTCTAACGGCTAGTTAAAACTAACCGTTAGACACGAGCCCAAACGACTCTATATCGTACTTTTCGACATATAAGAGGTCTTTTATGAGAGAACGTCCAGTAAATGTTTGGCAATTATAAGATATTGTGGTGAGCCTTGGATTGAAGAAGTCACAGTCTTTGTATTAGAGTGATCACTAAAAAGATGATTGAAAATAGTGGAAGAGGTCAAGTGGTGATTTTCTTGGCTACAGTGGATGTAGGCATATTGTCGAACCACTATAAATTACGTTTGCACTTTCTTTCTCTTAATCTCTTTAAATTTCCACAATTTCCTTTTAAATTGGTCTTTATCTTGATTGATTTGCATCTAGGATAGTCAATCTTGGGATATTCAGTTCATCGCTATGAACACGTAGGAAAAAAAAAATCTCAATCAGAGTTCTAACGGTAATGTTTTGAATTTTTAAAGAAAATTTTCTATCACGATTCCTTAAAAAATACTTGAACCAAAATAATCAGTTAGTGGGCTATATGAACAAGTTACGGTGCTGTTTGAAGAACACAATTGCAATTAAATGAAGGTCATTCTATTTACACCCTTTTTTTTATTCTCTGCACACTCCTTCTAAATACACACCAACATAAATTTAAAATGATTAAATTTACTTTTTACACACCTCTCTAATTCTAAGATTATCCCTTATTATTATCATAGTATTATCAATTCTTACTCACTTTATTTTTCTTTTTATACCCAAAATCTTATTTTAACTTATTACTTAAATATTATTACTTTTTTATCTCTATTTTTTTCGTCAAGTTTTGAGTATGAAGTATTTTACACACGTAGAGAAATTTACTATTATATTTTTTTAGAAAAATAAATGACATAAGACCACTTGAAAGATGACAACTCACGTGCTATATAAATTGATACATACAAATTGAGATTTAAGTTGGTATCATTGATATTACTCTAAGAGTAATGGTAGAGCCGTAGAGATCAATCCTTCTTTCGTATCTTAACGACTAATATATATATATATATATATATATATATTAGTCATACGCGCTAAAAAAAAGTTAGCGAACATTAATGTAGGATCAGTACTAGTCTACACCCACAAAATAAAAAGTTTTGAAACTTGGCAAAATAAACTATGAACTGTGCTCAGCTAAATTAATGAGACATGGAATTCTTATCAAAATATTAATTAAAAAGTTGAATGCAGATTTTTCCCCATTTTATGGCATTTTGCCTAAAGTAAGTGATATTTTTTTAAAAATAGTTAAAATTAATATCTTTCCAATATTCATGGACATTTTCAAAAAAGTTCAGTAGAAATTTTATTCTCTCAAAAGGTCCAAAATTGTGGTCATGCGCCTAAATTTTTCCTACTTGATTTAGACCACCAATATTGTAGAAATAATCACACTAAAATCAAATCAAATCAAAATGAGAAAATGCGAAGCAAATGATATTTTATAGAAAAGTATAATAGTATGTAATCAAATCAAACCAGACATTTCCAAGATGTTTCTCATTATACCATTTAAGACAAGACGTTTACTAGTGGCCATACAAAATTTTGTACCACCCAAATATTATCCATTAATTGGACCACTCAACCACATATTATACTATTCAAGACAAGACGTTTACTATTGGCCATTAATGATAAATGACTTCTGTCGTTATGTGCAGCAATACAGCGTTTTTCTCTTATATATTACACACAATTAAGTTACAGATGACACAAACTCCTTTACAATTATCAAAAACACCACATCTTTGAATAATTAAACAACGCCAATGAAGTCACACTTTTGCAAGTCCAATATCTTCATGGCCTTTCTTTCCACAGCTCCACTGCTAATTCATCTTCTAATTCTAACTTGCTTGTTCTCGTATGTGCAGCCACGTTGCCACAAGGATGAGAGCACTGCCTTGTTGGAATTTAAGAACAGCTTTGTCATACGTCGGGATGCTTCTAGTGATCCTTTGGCTTACCCGAAGGTTGCTTCATGGTCACCAAAAGAGAAAGCTGATTGTTGCTCTTGGGACGGCGTCGAGTGTGACAAGAGCAACACTCATGTAATAGCTCTTCATCTCAGTAGTAGTTGCCTTCATGGTTCCATCAACTCCAACAATACTCTTTTTCGTCTTTCTCATCTTCAAATCCTTGATCTTGCCGCTAATGATTTCAATGGCTCTCTAATCCCTTCTCAATTGGGCAATCTTTCAAGGTTGAAGTATCTCAATCTTTCTATGTCTGCTTTCGCAGGCCAAATCCCCTCACAAATCTCACAACTCTCCAATTTGTCATACCTTGATCTGTGTCGGAATTACTTGGAATTGAAATGGCCTGACTTAAGTACCATAGTTAGGAACTTGAGTAACTTAAAACATCTTGACCTTAGTGAAGTTGACATCTCCTCCCCAGTTCCTAGTCTCTTGGCAAATTTCTCCGCTTTAACATCCCTTTCTTTGCGTGCTTGTAGACTATCCGGTAAATTCCCTATTGATATCTTTCAACTTCCAAACTTACAACTTCTCGACTTGGGACAAAACGACAACCTTACAGGTTCTCTTCCCGAATTTCGATCCAGTAATCCTCTTAGAATATTATGGCTTGACGGTACTGGTTTCTTTGGTCATATACCCTCTTCAATTGGAAACCTTGACTCTCTAAGAGGGTTGGATCTTCGTATTTGTAGGTTTTCTGGCCCATTTCCATCTTCGCTTAGCAAACTTATAAAGCTTGAATATCTTGATCTCAGTAAGAATAATTTCAGTGGGACAGTGGATTTTAACATGTTTCTTAACATGAAAAATCTCACCAACCTTGGACTCTCTGATAACAACTTGTCGGTGCTCATGACGGAGAAGAGTGTTGCAGGAAACATAAATTCAACTCATCCCAAATTTGAAGTTTTGTTTTTGGGATCATGCAATTTAACAAGTTTTCCTGATATCTTAAGATACCAAGATAGGCTAAAGCTATTGGATCTTAGTGAAAATCATATACATGGCAAATTACCTAAGTGGATCTGGAACACACGCATGGAGTTATTAGACATATCTTCCAACTTATTCAGAAGCTTTGGCATTGATGTCCTCCCTTCTCGTAGTCTACGCATATTGGATTTTTCAAAAAATAAGTTTACTGGACGACTACCAATTCCTCCTCCATCTATTATTCTCTTTGATGCCTCACATAATAAATTGAGTGGAGAGATTTCGCTACTACATTTCAATTTGAGCTCCATTGAATGTTTTAACTTGTCTCATAACAAATTGAGCGGTGTGCTTCCAGAATGTTTGAGAAACATCAAGCACAACCTTTCTAGTGCAGGATTTTCTCAAATGTGTCCATTTGGAAGCCGGCTAAAAGTGATGGATTTGAGCTATAATCAATTTCAAGGGAGTTTACCACAATCACTGTTGGCCGATTGCATGGAGCTTCAAGTTCTCAAGCTCGAAAGCAACCGTTTCAATGATGTCTTCCCTTCTTGGTTGGGGACTCTTCCGAAGCTCAAACTACTTCTATTACGATCTAATAAGTTCCATGGTGCAATCACAAGAAATTTTGATTCTGATTACGACTTCTCCAGTTTACACATTATTGATCTGTCCTACAATAATTTTTCAAGTTTTCTGCCATCTGAATACTTCAAGAAATGGATTGCCATGAAGGCTCTTGGCGCTAGCAATTCATCTTATTTGGCTACTACCATAAGGATAACGATCGAATATTCAGGAGTACTATGGGACTTTGAGTTTATTTATCCTTGCTCTGTTACCATTAAAAACAAAGGCAAGGATATGCAATATGAAAGGGTCCAAGAAGTTTTCACAGTGATTGATCTTTCGAGCAACAGATTCCATGGTGACATCCCAGAGTGTATGGGGGAACTACAACGACTCCAAGTCCTTAGCCTTTCCAACAACATGCTTACTGGCAGTATCCCTTCGTCAATCTCCAGCTTAACCCAACTCGAATCGTTGGATCTTTCCGTAAACAAGCTCTCTGGGAAAATCCCTCAGCAACTGGTGCAGCTCACATTCCTTGCATCATTCAATGTATCTTTCAACCCTCTCAGGGGACCAATACCGCAAGGGAGTCAATTCTCTACGTTTGACAGTAGCTCGTACAAGGGAAATGCAGGATTATGGGGTTATCCATTGGAAAGTCTCAATACTCCTAAAGCGCTGCCGCCTTCAGATTCAGGTTCTGATGAAGATGATGATGAAGATTCAAAGTCTTGGTTCAAGTCTAATTGGATTACAATTCTACCGGGATTTGTTGGCGGATTGATATTTGGAGTGGCCATAGAGCACGCTCTTGCAATGGACAAGCGTGAATGGTTTTTCAAGGTTGTGGATTTTGTGGTTTTGACCAAAGCTAAAGGGAGAAAACGCAAGAAGCTGAGACGTGCAACTTGAGATTTACTGCCATAATTTTGTGTTCAGCTCACGAACAGTCTCTTGCTTTAAGGTTATATTTCTTTGCTTTTGTTTCTTTGACATCCTCCAAACATAAAAAGAATCTTTGGATTCTATAACCATTGTGGATAAGCCTTGATACTAGCTTTTAAAGCCTTTAAATTTCTTTGTTACTACCTAGTTAGAGTAGATGGTGGCTCTCTTGTTGTCACATTTCTCGTTCTAGAAATGTACCAGCTCACATGAGGCAAATTCTTCTTTTTCAACTTTTAACCTAGAAAGAAAATAAGAAAATAATTACAACTTATTTCAATGATATCTCTCAAATAAGGTCTCTTGATACAACCACAATGTGACGACCCTAACTTTTGATCATCATCCTATATTCATACTTAACCTCTACTGCTTACTAGTTATAACCTCTTAAAAATTCAAGCTAATTTTTTTTTTCTTACTATGTATGTCCAAATGTTGTAGCCTTTAGCTAGCATTCTGTTTTCAACTATTTATAAAATGTTGTAGCATTCTGACAGTATTCTGTTACATTAGTCATACTTTGTGACTAGAGGTTGCTATGTATAGCCTCACTGTCTTGTAAGCTTAACTTTCGTTACATAACTCATTTATATTCATAAAATACTATTTACTTTTTACACATAAGGTTTAACAGCGTTTCCAAAAACATGTGATGCATCCACAACCCACTTGCCCATACTCCGCTGCTACATCCTCTTTGCATGCCCATCAACAAGTTTTAGGAAACCGGTGCCTTACCCGAGCTTCGTACAACACGAACAAACTTAATGAGCT
Organism: Morus notabilis; assembly: GCF_000414095.1. Taxonomy (NCBI): domain Eukaryota; kingdom Viridiplantae; phylum Streptophyta; class Magnoliopsida; order Rosales; family Moraceae; genus Morus; species Morus notabilis. The sequence continues at coordinate 245,733 of NW_010362183.1, read as the reverse complement.
TTCGCTCAACAAGTATCAATAGGTCATAACAGATGCAATAATTATGCATACCCATATATGCATTCATATTATATATCATAATACATTCTATACTACTAAAACATGTATGACTTATGTTCTTCTTCTTTCATTACATTCTTTGTTCTGCTTTCGTCTCATTTTAGTCATTCACATTGTGTTTTCACAACCTGAACGACTTTCATTTTGTGTTTCTCATTCTTTTCATTCTTCTTTACAGATACCATACCTTATATGGAATGGTTTCTGTTTTTTATTTTCTTGTCTTTTACTTCTTATGGGCTGTGACGACCCTCCTTTGAGGCCGCCACTGTTACTAACTTTTTAACTTGTACTTACTGGGGTTTCTTAAAATATGCGGAACATTTTTTTTTTTTT
>NW_010362183.1:218539-233467 GCF_000414095.1 Morus notabilis | reverse complement strand
TTTTTTCATGCATGGCCGGCCAAGTGGAGGAAGGGAGAGAAAAAAATCTCACCTACCCCATTGTACTCTTGTCCACTTTCTTAAGTTTCCCTTAGAAACTGATAAAAATTATACTGACTATAAGAGAGTAACTTAGCTGACAGGAATTCGTTTCCATTTCCGACGGTTCCTTTTTCTACTGTTTATTTACAGTTAAATGTTAAATCCTTGACTGCTTTGGATATCACATTAAATTCTTATTCGCGTAATATCTTGAACTGTTTACAGTCTTGAAATTAATTCTAGACTGAACAAATTCTAAATTTAACTATCCTGCGTTAATTTTCAGAAATGACGTTGTTTCTGACGGTGTCAACTCCCGAGTTCACATTATACCCTTCTACTATGGGTATTTATCTTCTGACTTTAACCTAGCTGTCTGGCAATTAAGGATTTTCTCTTTTTTAAAAAATGTCAGTGCGTTTTTTTTTTTACGCTGCTAACATCATGCTGTGTTTGGAGATTCTTGAAATTAAGATTCTCAAACTATACTTGTACTGAAAATTATTCCGCCTTAAAGTACGGCAAGAATTTATCGATCGAATTTACTTGATCGAAAACATGAACTTAACATGAAATCTGCTACATAATTTAGGAATACATCTATTGATTCCATAAATCCTTCAGTCACATAATATTTTCTAGGAAAATTCTTGGCTTAAATAAATAAATTGTATTATTTAAAGTCTGGAATTTTCTCAGTCATTACATGGGCCCTGTCATGTTGTACCATAGCGCACATAACCAGTGAGGAGTGGGGTAGCTAACCAATCCAGCTCAGTCACGGTTTCATTTCTTTCATAGTCTTATAATAACATTTTCTTCGAAGGCTGATACAAACAGGACGTTTGGTCTCTTACCGTTTATCAATTTTCTCATTGAAACGGTAACTTTGGTTAAGTCTTATGAATTTGTTCATTTTTGAGCAATTTATCATGAGATTAACTTTTCATTAACACTTAACTTTTCCTCTTAATTTGACATCGACTTAACATCGATACATACTTTTCGCAGAATAAAGTTCTGCGGCTACTTAAGTCTTGTAGATACATGCATAACATTGTATCTAACATTCAAAAGTCTAACATATGCACAATGTTTGTGCAACATAGAAAAGTAAGCTTGTTCGTAAAATAGCCAAAGAAAAACTATTGTACTTACAGAAGTTTCGCTAACAATGCGTCATTTGTCTCCCTTGCTGCTGTCCGACTTTAACCGTTAATCGGCCCTGTTGCATAAATTTTTCGATCATTAGATTCAAAATCTAAGATCAATAATTACATTAAAATTTACATCGAAAAGGTCTACAATCCTTATGTTTGGTATTCTCGTTGTGTGTGTATCTATCTACTTCCGTTTATAATCTAAACAGTTTTGTCGATGAGACATGCCAATATAATTAGTTAATGAGATTAAATTATAATTAAATCAATAAAAATTATTAAATGCATTCAGAAATAAAAATAAAGAATAACAAAACATGATTTCAAAAAAATTAAAAATGAAATAAATGAACTATTTTTTTTTTCAAAAATAAAAAACAGAAAAGAAAAGACAAAAAAAAAAAAAAAAAAAAACTTCCTCTCAAAGTGCATATCAAAACCCGCAAAATCATCCTATCATCCATTTGGAGTCTTGAGAATTCTTGGCAAAGTTTGTGTTCTTTTCATTTTTAAAAAGAAAAATATTTCTTTAATTTTTAGAGCCAATAAACGAAAAAGTTAATTAGAATATTTCTTAAACTAAAGTTCAAGTTCGGAAGTGAAGGGACAAAGAGACAAAAGTTAGAGGGTAAAAATAAAATTTATCTTTTTTTTTTGAAGGTACGTAACTAGTTCAATTAGTAAAAGCTGTTGGAATGGTGCATATTAAATCTTATCTTCACCACGGTTGGACTGCAAAATGATTTATTATAAATGACAATAATACAAGGATCGATAGTCTTATCTCTCTTTGAATTTCTTTGAAGACTGGAAACAACCTGCTTTTGAATGTATTTCTAGACCCTGCTCAAATCATGTTCTAAACTAATTTCTTTGAAACCTCTTTTAGTCAAAGTTTCAAAGATTAGTTTGTTGTCGCTTCCTGTCAAGCAATAATGCAATATTTTTATATTTTACTTTTCTTTTTTTATGTTTTATTTTCTTTTTATATATAAACGCGTAATTTAAGCTTATACAAATGCAACAATCTCCTTTGTACTTTCAGTAACCAAAACAAATGAAGTCACACACCCGCTTTCTTCCTACAATCCCACTGCTTCATCTTATCATACTGACTTGTTTGGTTTCTGATCATGTCCGGCCACTTTAATAATTTTGTTGGATTTTAGTTCATTACGTTTGTGTGATTGTTATGTTTTTGATTTTTTTTGTTTTTTGTTTTTTATTCCTCATGGTTCATTATGTTATTATAATTAGAATTATTAATTTCTAAAATAATGAAATTGAGATTTATGTTATCGCTTCAAACCAAGATATTAGCTACACCATAATAATAAAAATGTCAATTATTCAGTATTTTTTTAATATGAATTAGAAGTTGTTTGACAATGACTATATTAGTAAGTTAATGAAAATGAGCATTTTTTGAAGATTAATGTTTTTGTAAGAATTTACTTTCCATGATCATTCTTATAATCATGCTTATTTTCAATTATTGTTCATAAATATTTTATCCAGAATGTCATGTAACATAAGCATGAGAAAGATGTATGATTCAAGTTTTGTACATATTTTCAATGTCGGGATATAAGTTTCTCTTTTTTCTTATTTATTTATCAATCCTTCACTTTGTTGAGTCTCCTGTTGGTGTTTTATGTTTGGTTATTGGTGGTCTTACTCAACACCACTTCAAATTATAATTCGGCAACTTTTAATGTGAGCAATAGTATTTTTGTTATTAGACAAAAAATTTTGGCACAATTAGTTAGACAAAAATTTAGAAAACGTTATTACAGGTGTGAGAATGTTGACTAAATCTCATGGTAAATTTTAAACCGTTCTCAATTCTTAATTAGAAGGGTCTGAAATAAGTTCTCAAAAAAAAAAAAAAAAAAAAAAAAAAAAAAGAAGGTTCTGTCATTTCATGGCCTGCTGATTAACTTGTGAGATTTTTTATATGGATTACCTAAAGAGCTAAACTGAGGAAAAATGCTTTAAAATACCTCCGGTGTTAATTAAACACCACTATTAATAAAACGTAGGTCATACTTGTGGATCTTATGCTGCTAGACCCACTTTTATTACTGAGTATTATTCAATACTACTGGTGTCTAATAACATTTTTCTAAAATACTATGTTTACAAACAATTTGAAATCTGGAAATTATCGCCGTATTTGGAGGGTTCATGGCTAGCTTCTGGTTAGGAGTCAACTATTACCTTTTTGAGTCGTCTCACGGTGGGTCGAGCATGGTGATATGTAGGCTGATAGCTACTTACCATTAATTTGCCTCCTTGAGAGTCCAAGTTAAGATATAAGTCCTCTAGTAGACTTAAGCCCCATTAATTTTACCGATTCGAGTTTAAAATTTGAGTTTTGTTATAGTAAAAATTTTTTAAAAATAGTCACATCTAACTTTTTTATTACAGTAAAACTCTCTCATATAAAATTACATCTCAACTCAAATTAAAAATTTAAATCAACGAACTAAACATCCCTTAAAAGTCTAGGTGGAAATTAGCTATAACTCATTTACTTGTTACAACGGAGGAAAGTGACACTCCCAACGCATGTACAGTTTGCATGCAACTTTTAGTAAATTTGCACTCAATAAAAGGAAATTTTTTTTCAGTAGCGGGAATGCTTGTGGAATAGCTCCAATAAATCTTTTCATTTATCGGAAAAAAAATAATAATTTACTCCAATTTTTTAATTATATATTAGGAAAATCTTTCCCATCTTAACGGGGGCTGGTCCTGTCACTCACAGGGGTAGGGCCCACAGGGGGCCGGGTACAGGGACGGAATTAGGAATCTTGTTTAGGGTGGCTTGAGTTAAATGAGATTATTAAAATAATTGTTTCACTCACATCAGCATTTGAATCATGGTAGATACATGCACCGAGAGAGAGAGAGGAGGAGAACGTGAGAGAGTGAGGGAGAGAGAGAGATAGCTGAAAGAGAGTGTGGAAGAAAAAGAAAGGCAAACAAAGAAAGAGGGGGACATATCTGAGGGAGCTCGACGGAAAGAAGAAGATCGATGGGAGAGGCTGCTCGTTCAAGTAAGCTCGGTTCGGGGTTAGAAAGATGGATATGAAAAAATGAAAATAAAAAAATGAAGATGATAAAAATTCATTTTCAGAAACTCTCTTGTTTTGGAAGAAATTAATCCCGTGTTTTCTTTTCTGTTTTTTCTATTTGGCTTTGCACGATCTAATAGGTTCCATGGTGCAATCACAAGAAATTTTGATTCTGATTACGACTTCTCCAGTTTACACATTATTGATCTGTCCTACAATAATTTTTCAAGTTTTCTGCCATCTGAATACTTCAAGAAATGGATTGCCATGAAGGCTCTTGGCGCTAGCAATTCATCTTATTTGGCTACTACCATAAGGATAACGATCGAATATTCAGGAGTACTATGGGACTTTGAGTTTATTTATCCTTGCTCTGTTACCATTAAAAACAAAGGCAAGGATATGCAATATGAAAGGGTCCAAGAAGTTTTCACAGTGATTGATCTTTCGAGCAACAGATTCCATGGTGACATCCCAGAGTGTATGGGGGAACTACAACGACTCCAAGTCCTTAGCCTTTCCAACAACATGCTTACTGGCAGTATCCCTTCGTCAATCTCCAGCTTAACCCAACTCGAATCGTTGGATCTTTCCGTAAACAAGCTCTCTGGGAAAATCCCTCAGCAACTGGTGCAGCTCACATTCCTTGCATCATTCAATGTATCTTTCAACCATCTCAGGGGACCAATACCGCAAGGGAGTCAATTCTCTACGTTTGACAGTAGCTCGTACAAGGGAAATGCAGGATTATGGGGTTATCCATTGGAAAGTCTCAATACTCCTAAAGCGCTGCCGCCTTCAGATTCAGGTTCTGATGAAGATGATGATGAAGATTCAAAGTCTTGGTTCAAGTCTAATTGGATTACAATTCTACCGGGATTTGTTGGCGGATTGATATTTGGAGTGGCCATAGAGCACGCTCTTTTAATGGACAAGCGTGAATGGTTTTTCAAGGTTGTGGATTTTGTGGTTTTGACCAAAGCTAAAGGGAGAAAAGGCTAGAAGCTGAGACGTGCAACTTGAGATTTACTGCCATAATTTTGTGTTTTTGCTATTTTGCTGCTAATAAAGAGATTGTATTTAGTTTTTTTCCTTTCGTCAATGTTGCCTAATAATATTACAACGTCCTGATCTATTATACATGTAAATTTAGCATCTTTCTAGTTATTATGTATAACATTTCGTTTCCTATTTTTGCCCATCTAATTTTTATTATATTAAACAAAATATCACTTCGAGGTTTGAATGTTTGTCTTAGAGAAATAAATAAATAAAGATTTTGTTTTTGCCATTTTGCTGATTCCATTAGGAATCTAGGATATACATAACCAACTGTGTATGTATACATGGACATAACTCTTATTGTCAAGCTTTGTAATTCTTAGATGAAAAAATGTTCGTACATGTAACCACTACTGAACAAATTTTATTGGGAAAAGTTGCAACAACCCCTTTCGTAGTTGTATTTCTTTGAACTTAGAATTGAATGTGCTAATTTGGAGAAAATGAAACCCAAGGGATGCAGGAAGATTTGATTATTAGTAGTCATTTTTTATATTTTATTGTCGTGCGTTCTTGCTCTTTAATTTAGTTTTATTTTGGTATTGGTTTGTCGTTTATCTTAGTGCTTATTTTGTAATCATTTTGTGTGTGAACTACAAATAGCCACATTATTAATTGTATTAGAAGACTAAAATATTTTGATAATTGAAATGGAGTTGAATTTCTCCGACTGCTACATTAAAAGCAGACCACTCCAGCTTAGTCAAGAATCAAGATATCATTAATTGTGATCGCTTCTGGTGTAGTAATGCAGCTTTTTTCTTTTATATATAACAGTAGTTGACACAAACCTCCCTTAAATTATCACATATATACACCAGTACGTCTTTGCGTAGCCAAATCCAATGAAGACACACTTTTGCAAGTCCAATATGTTCACAGCCCCACTGCTAATTCATGTTGTAATACTAATAACTTGCTTGTATTCTCTCATGTGCAGCCACTTTGCCGCACTGATGAGAGCACTGCCTTGTTGGAATTTAAGGACAGCTTTGTCATACGTCGGAATGCTTCTCCTCATCCTTTGGCTTACCCCAAGATCGCTTCATGGTCATCAAAAGACGAAGATGATTCTTGCTCGTGCGACGGCATCAAGTGTGACGAGAAGAAGGTGACTATGGGGCTATCCTTTGCAAACCTTCAATACTCCTGCAACGTCTTCACCTCTGAATTCTGACAAAGACGGTGAAGAATCAACATCTTTGTTTGAGCTTTATTGGATTACCATACTACTGCCGGGATTTGTTGGCGGATTGATATTTGGGATTGCCATAGAGCAGGTTCTTGAAATCGACAAAGGCTGTGGATTTTGTGCTTGTGATGTGACCAAAACTAAATGGGAGAAAGGGCTTGACGCTAAAAGTGAGACATACAAGTTGAGGTTATAGATTATTTTTTTCTTTTGTTGCTTATAAAGACGGATAATATTGTTAGTCTTTTTCTTTTTTTTTTTTTTCTGTACTTTGGTAGATGTTGCCTTGTAACATTACCATTCCTAGTATGTGATAAAAGCTTCTTTGGATGTTATGTATTAAATTCCATTACCTGCACAGATGATGTTTTCAAAGTGATTGCTAAAACAACGTTCCTGAAAAACATAGGCTGCAACTTACAACACAACATTTTAATAAATAGAAAAAATGCATGTATTAATATATTAATTGGAATTAGGTGGGTCGTTTTATAGGCTCCCAACTTTTTCTTCTGCAAATAGTTTGCTGCATTTCTTATTTACAACCAACAAAAAAAATAATAATAAATTGCTTTTACTGATGTGCTCAGCAGGCGAATTTTCTTTTTCATGTAGTAGAATTTAATATGACCAAATTAGTATATCAAACATAATTCAAAAAGATTGAAATCAACCGTTTTAACCGCCAATACATAATGTTCCCCTACTCCGTGCACCAGGAAAGATCCATTGTTCTCTCCGTAGCTATTTGAAATAAAAGTTGAAGAGATATTTTATCCAAAGTGTTAAAACAAAACTCTTCAGATACCAAAAGAGGATACAACGACTTACAGGCATATGTCCGAGCAAAGAAACTGAGCCGCACTGCAACATAACTCGAGACCGAAAGAAAATGATTTTTTCAGAGTTTTCATTGCAACTGCCTGCTTGACATATGTATCCTTTCGTGAGATCAAAGAAATGAGTTTATCTATCTATTTCCCAACTTGTTCCTCAACTAACTCCCTTATGCGGTTCCTGCGATGCCTTCAAGATAATTGGACTTCTGAAGTTCTACGCTGCTGCGCGGTCCCTCCTCATTACAGGAAGCAACAGAATTGGTCAGCACTCTTCGCCATAACTACGCATTAGAAGCTCACTTCACGTCTTTCCGCAAAAAGCTTCCCCGTTATTGCTTGGTCTGGAAGCAAGGCAAGCCATACTCCGGTATCAGCTCCTTCTTCTGCTGGAATGTTCCCGGCATAACCAGTCATTGCCGTCTTTACCCAGCCGGGGCAGTAACAATTTATGTAAATCTTCTGGCCTTCTGGTCTATTTGATAGTATCCTCGCCATTAGCCTGGTGTAAGCATTGACTGCAAGTTTCGATATGGAGTAGTCGGTAAATGTTTGAGGCCACCCACCTGATTCCCAACTGCCTTCTTCCACTTGTTGTAGAAAATTGGATATGGTACGGTCAATCAATTCTTCCGAGAGCGAATCCACGTCGCCTAGTTGTTCTCTCAAGGTCACATCTGCAAGCCTCTGTAAGTTAAGTGATATGATTACTTTTCTCAGCAAAGCTGTTTAATAACCATCAAAGAAAGATGACTATCCAAAATATTTTCTGAATAAATACTGTGTACTAGCGGTGAATGAAATCACATTAAAATGTGTATCCCTTCATAAAGTTGTCCCAGTTCTCAAAACTCCCAACTCAATAAATTATCAAAGATAGAAAATAAAGGAAGAAGTAGAAGCACAAATAAACCCCTTGTTGGAGAATTCGAAATTTATCCTTGAAATCTGTCAAATCTAATATGTATTAACAGTCATGTACAACTACAACTGTCTAGTCTTAGTAGGATTCTAATCAATCAGTAATTACTAGAATATTTTCCTGATTATAATCCCTGATTTGTAGAGGTCAATAGGCTGGAATCTTAGCCAGAATAGCTCTTTTTTCTTTTTTGAAGGAAAATTTTCATTCATTGAAACAAAATTAAGCACCAACCACAATGGAATTCGATCCTGAACTTTGACTGAATCCACCAATAAATTAAGCACATGGGGGAAACACAAGTGCCAAGACCGAACAGGGAAAGACCCGCTCAACACATAAAGATTGAGCACAATAAAGGCTCGTTATACAAAACTACTACAGTCGATGGATTAATCCAGTCGACCGGAACCAAACCCCAAATAATGGGGCAGCAAGCGACACGACATAGAATTAAATCTAGTCAGATACCATCACCCATGCTATCAATAAATGGGTGGAACACATTGACAAAATCAAAAGGCGAGGAAACCACCTCCGTTATTACAAGACTAACATAATAACAAAACAACATAAACCAACACCAAGGCGGAAGTATCAACGCCTTTATTACAAAACAATAAAAACAACCAAAAAACAAAGAGCCCTAGACAACGAGCAGGACCCAACGGCAACAGGCGGGCCATCGCGCCATGGAGTAGGCAATCGAATCTGAGAAGAGCCGCCACGAAACTGCCGACCACAAAACCAAATACGGAAATCCCCAAAGGAAGCGTTGTGCCATCAGGATCGAGACCCCCATGCCACAGGCGCATCGGAAATGCCCCGCATCTCGCATCATCCGAAGCCCCAAAGCTTCCATCTCTAACAGGGAGCAAACCACACATCACATCTCCCAGATCCGTCTACCACAACTGCCACCATACCACTCATCAGCCGTAAGAACCACCCACGAGACCCAAGCCACCATCGCGAGGGCTGGGAGTCCTACAACCAGCAAAAGGCAGTGTCAAGACTCCAGCCCTAATAAGAAAACCAAAGAGAGAAACCCTAGCCGGCTCTATGAACAAGAGAGAGAGGAAGAGAAACCGTAGCCACGAGAATAGCTCTTTTTTGGTGTATGAATTATGTTACCAATTTCTCCATTGTAATACATGATACATTTTTCCTAATACAATAATTTCTAGATCGTATCAGAGCTGTTTGCTTTCTAGGGTTAGAACTCTGAGTTTTTTTGCCTCTCATCCTATGTCTCTCTTCTTCACCCTTCCAATATGTTTGCGACCTTTGAAATTACCTCAAACATCACTAAGAAACAACTTATCCAAACTCCGGTCTTAAAAAATGTGATGCGTGTTCCCAAATTATCTATAAATCTTATCTCTGCTCACAAAATTATAAGAGATTTGAATTGTTGCGTAACTTTCTTTCCCACTTACTATGTTATTCAGGATCAGGTTACGGGAAGGATGATTGGACTTGTCAAGGAGAAGGACGAGTTGTACTTCCAAGAAGCAGCAACTAGCTATGGTGACCAATTTCCAACCTCCTACATATCAAAAAAATATTTCCAATAAGGATGTCATTTGGCTATACCACTTTTCTCTAGGACATCCACCTTTTAAATTGCTTTAAACTATGTTACCTTTATTATTCAAAAATATGGATATTGATACTTTTCATTGTGATGTTTGTGAGTTTTCTAAACACCATCGAGTGATCCAAGCAATACAAAAGCATTTACTCCATTCACTCACTCTAATTCATTCCGATATTTGGGGCCCATCCAGGGGTTATAACATCTCAAGTGCAAAGTGGTTGGTTTTTTTTATTGATGATTGCACACGACTAACTTTTGTGTACCATCTAAACAAAAATCTGAAGTTAGTACCATTTTTCCAACATTCTATAGGATGATCAAAAATCAATTTGGAGTTTCTATCAAGGGTCTTAGATCCGACAATGCCAGGGATAATTTTAATCAAGATCTATCACCTTTTCTTCAAAAAGAAGGCATTATCCACCAATCTTCTTGCATAGACATCCCACAACAAAATGGGATAGTAGAACATAAAAATAGGCATCTACGTGAAATTACCAGTGCACTTTTGTTTCAAAATAATGTGCCAAAATCATATTGGGGAGACGCTGTTTTAACAGCAGCCCATTTAATAAACAGATCTCCTACATGTATCTTAGAACACAAGAGTCCAATTCAAACAATCTCAGTTTTTTATGATTGCAATATGTTTTCTAATAAACTACCACCTAAAGTCTTCGGATGGGTGTCATTTGTGCATATTCACGCCCATAACCATAGCAAACTTGATCCAAGGGCGTTACAATGTGCTTTCATCGGGTATTCAGCTAAAAAAAATCGTACTTTACTCGGCCTTGTCTTCAGGTGGAGATTAATAAGGAAGATAAGGACCTGATTTATTCTTACTTGATTTTGAACCATCCCCCGAACCTGTTGAAATAAGATCAGGCAAAGTTAGAGCTTAATCGAGTCTAGTTGCCATTGAAACTGCTGCTCCCATTGCTGCTACTCGTCCACTTCAAGTTCATTCTAGGAGGGACAAACCTGCTCCTGAACCTATACAAGTCCAAGAATCCGAACCAACTAGGTAATCAATCTTTTAAATGCATTCCTCCTAAGAAAAGAGTTAGAAAATGCACATAATACCCTATATCTCATTTTTTGTCTAATAAGCCTTTACTTAGGCAAGTGTATATTAGGAAGAATAAAAGGGATTAGGAAGCGTGTTAGGAAAGATTGTTCTCAAGCTTGTTAAGGAAGATTGTTAGTAAAGCTTGCTAAGGAAGATTGTTAGTTGCTAGTAGTTAGGGAATAAGGAAATGTATAAAAGGGAGGAAGAGCAGAGGAGGAAAAAGTTTGTTATCTGTTTCTGAGAAAATCTTGGAGTAATCCAAGTAGGGGAGGCAGCGGACCCTCGAAGATCCGCATATCAGTGTTTCATTCTGCTATATTCAATAAAGTTGTTCTTGATTTCCATCTTTCTCAATCTTTTCTTACCGGTCGTCCTTGAATCTGCCAAGAACCTATCAATTTGGTATCAGAGCATCGATTTGGGAATGGCGGCTGGGAAGAAAATTGATGAGAGGTTTGAATCTGTGGAGAAGGAGCTTTAACAAGTAAAAGCTTCGGTGGAAAAAGGAATGGAAGAAGTTAGGGCTGAAATGAACCAAATCATGGTTGACTTGTGCCTAGGGGTGGCAATTCGTGTCACATGTCGTGTTCGTGTCGTGTTTTAATCGTTTCTTTCTAAATTTGCAGTCAACCCGAACACGATCCGTGCCACGAAATTTTTTAGAAACCACAACACGAACACAAACACGACACGACCACTTTACGGGTTGACACAACACGACATAAAAATAACCCGTGACACGAAATTGACCAGTGAATCCGAAATTGACACAAAAATTGTATACTTTTATTTAGTTTTTTACATATTAGAAATAACTTAAAATTCATAACACACTAAATTACAATAACATCCATTGAAATTAAGCAAATAATAGTATAAGATTTTGAATATAACTATCATGATATCACAAGTTCATAATAAAATCTAAAATATGTAATGAAAAATATCTATTTTTTATTTTTTACAAGTTTCGGGTTAAGCGGGTCCAACTCAAAATTGACCCGTGTTTTTCGTGTCAATTTCAGGTCGACCCAATTCTAACTCAAACCACTTTTTCTCAACCCTAACCCGCGAAATTCGTATTGTTTTCGAGTCGTGTCGTGACCCATATTGCCAACCCTACCTGCGCCGATTGATGGAAGAACAAATGTGGCTTTTGACCATGACAGCGGCAGCGAATCTACCGGCAGAAGGGTCTGGTTCAGGTGCCGCCCGGTGTTATGAAGAGGAAGCAGGGTTGGGCCAGGGCTTAGCTCGTGGCGCGGCTTGGCAAGCAGAGGAGGACGATCGCAATTTGGGAAATTTGGCCTGACCTAGGGTTTTCGGGAAAGAGGAACAAGGAAAGCCCTGAGGTATGGGCGGCAGGGAGGCTTCAAACGAGGAAGAGATCGCGCGTGCCAGGGAGCGATTCACGAATGGAAACCGCACGGTTTCCGATCACGACGACCGTAATGGCGGCTTACAGCTCGGCGGGACTTACGAAGGTGACAGGAATCGTCGCGACGGCCGTCGTGGTGAATCTATACTCGGCGGGATCTTCGAAGGGGACATGGAACCACGTGCGATAAATGGCGGACCCAAGCCAAAGGTGAATGGCAGAAATGAAGGAATCGGGCCTGGAGTGAACTTCAACGAGGACTGTAGACGACAATGGGTAGGAAACGAGACTGAGGACCCTCTTGACTACGCTGGGAACTATGGGAATCCGTGGGAAGGAGAAGAGCTGTCGCCGGTAGTACGGCGAAAACACTTGGACTACCCACTGTTCAGTGGCACCGATCCAGACGGATGGATATTTAGAATGGAGCAATTTTTCTCCCTCAATTGATTTTCGGAGAAGGAGAAAATCATCACTGCCGGTATTGCTCTAGAAGGGGATGCGCTATCGTGATTCCAATGGCAAAATTGGCGGAGGCCGTTCGTCAATTGGGCCGAGTTCAAGGTGGTTCTCCTACAACGATTTCATTCTTCTCAAGAGGGGAATTTGTGTGAGCGGTTTTTGGCGCTATGACAAACGAGCTCGGTGGCGGAATACCACAGGAATTTTGAGGTATCGACTGCACCTTTACAAGACGTGCCGGAAGAGATCTTAGAAGGCATCTTTGTGAATGGTTTGAAGGCTGAAATACGGGCTAAGTTGCGCCTGCTTAAGCCTAAGGACTCTCCGAAATCATGGATACTGCGCAGCGTATTGAGGAGAAAAATATGTTGCTGCGTAAGGAGATGGGAGCCCCTCGGGTTTTGCGGCCACAGTCAGTAGGAATAGCAGCAAATCCGCCATTGGGAACAGCAGCAAATCAGCCCCAAACCAATTTTGGAATGGAGAAATCGAAGAAGGATTTTCCATTTCAGAAACTATCCAATTCGGAGTTACAAGAGAAGAGGAATAGGGGATTTTGTTTCCGTTGTGACGAAAAGTTTACTGTTGGGCATCGTTGTAAGGAGGAGTTGCGGATTATGCTAGTTAGCGATGAGGATGACTCGAAAAATGAGGAATTTGAGTTGAAGGAAACAAAAGAGGTAGCGGAGGAGATGCTAAGGCCGGAGGTGATCGAGTTGTCATTGAACTCTGTTATGGGGTTAACTACACCAAAGACAATGAAGATAGGGAGAGATTGGCCACCGTGAGGTAATTGTCCTAATCAACTCCGGAGCAACACAATTTTATTTCTCTCGCATTAGCCCCTGAATTGTCATTACCTATTACTCCAACAACCGGATTTGGTGTGCAAATTGGCACAAGAGAGTCGGTACAAGGGCAGGGAATATGCAAGGAAGTGGTGTTGACTATGCAGAGCTTGACTATAGTTGAAAATTTCTTGCCTTTGGAGTTGGGAGGAATAGATGTAATCCTAGGAATGCAATGGTTGGAGACTTTAGGAAGTATGCATGTTAAATGGAGGTCTTAAGTGATGAGGTTTAAGGTACATGGGAAAGGAGTAACGTTGAAAGGAGATGCTAGTCTTACGAGATCGTTGGTCTCCCTTAAGGCTATGATGTGCATAATTCGACATGAAGAAAATGGAATTTATTTAGAGATGAGACATTTGAGCGTTGAGGATAGTGACGACAAGGGAGTGGAAAATAACGAGCAACTCCGATTCCTTTTGCAAAAACATGCGACTGTCCTTAATATGCCGGCCGGTCTACCCCCACACCGAGTGAAAGATCACCACATTATTCTTGAGGATGGCACCGGTCCAATTAGTGTTCGGCCTTGTAGATATCCACACTTTCAAAAAAAGAAATAGAAAGGTTGGTGCGGGAAATGTTGGCTACAGGAATTATACAACCAAGCACAAGTCCCTTTTCAAGCCCAGTTTTGCTTGTTAAGAAGAATGATGGGAGTTAGCGTTTCTGTGTGGACTATCGGACATTAAACAGAGCCATTGTCCCGGATAAATTTATGATACCAGTGATTGAGTTGTTGGATGAGTTGTGCGGGGCCACCATTTTCACTAAGGTGGACTTGAAATCAGGATATCGTCAAATCCGCATGTGTCAAGGACGTTCCAAAAACTGCATTTCGCACACCCGAGGGCTACTATGAGTTCCTCGTTATGCCCTTTGGGTTGACAAATGCGCCGACTACCTTTCAGTCTTTGATGAATGGGGTATTAAAGCCGTTCCTACGACACTTTGTGCTGCTCTTCTTTGATGATCCTGGGAGGACCATTTGGTGCATTTGTACAGAGTACTCTCGGTTATGTCAATCAAAAAAAATGTCTCTTCGCATAGGAGCAATTGGAATATTTAGGGCATATTGTTTCTAAGGAAGGCGTCTCAGCGGATCCAAGTAAGATCCAGGCTATGTTGGATTGGCCCACTCCACAGTCAAACAAGGAGTTGCTGGGATTTTTGGGACTCACCGGTTATTACCGCCGTTTTGTGGCAGGGGACGAGCGCATTTCATAGCCCTTTGACGCAACAGCTTCAGAAGGACGCCTTCCAATGGAATGCCG
>NW_010362183.1:185604-218423 GCF_000414095.1 Morus notabilis | reverse complement strand
GGTTCTGATGCAGCACCAGAGGCCTATCACCTATTTTAGCCAAGTTCTTCCGGCGCAAGCTTTAGCCAAATCAGTCTATGAATGAGAATTAATGGCCATTATGTTAGCCATACAGAAATGGCAACCATATTTGTTAGGAAGGCGCTTTGTGGTGCACACTGACCAAAAAAGTTTGAAGTTTTTATTGGAGCAGCGTTTGGTGAGTGCGGAGCATCAAAAATAATTATGTAAATTGCTTGGCTATGACTCTTCCTAATATACACTTACCTAAGTAAAGGCTTATCATTGTCCTTTGAAAAATTCTCTCCAGTGTTTAAAATTGCCCTAGTCAATTGTGCGCCATGAGGCTCACCTCAGCGAGAGGCGTTCATAAATCGCAATGAGGCTTAAGCCTCACGAGGGAGATAAGAGGCGTACGCCCCTGACAACTGAGGCATTAGCCTCAAGGCATAATCTGCTTACGCCTAATGCATTTTTTTTCTTTATATTCTGCTGGTGCTGGGCTAACGTAGACTAAAAGGCCCAGAGCACAAATATGAGAAATCAACAAAAAATGAGCCCAAAAACTAGTTTTTTCTTTTTAGGGCAAAACCACTAAATCCAATTAAAACCTTCTCTAGTGTTGAGAATGAGGGAGAATTACAGCACACCCGGTAACGAGAAAGAAAAAAGATACAGTTTCAAGGACCCTAAACCTCCAGGGGTCTAATTCTCACAATCTAACAACAATAACAACAAGCCTTAATCCCAATTTAATTGGAGTCGGCTTAATTGTCACAATCTAACAACCAGACAAAATCCACCGCTTTGCACCTTCACTCTTTAAATCATCCTTTTCATAACAAACTCTACCCGACTCACACCTCAACCATCTAAATATGAGGATTTACATTTCCCTCCCCTAAGTCCTTCCTAATCTCCTTTTCCCACCTGGAGACTGCCTAATTCCGTTTCAGCCCCTCCTTGCATAAACAAACTTAACCAGTGGCCTAACATATATGGTTTGTGAATGTGAAAACACGTGAATTTCCTAATTTATATATATATATAGGCCAAGTCTCCAGTTCAGTACCGGACTGAAGCGGCACTTGTATTTTTTTTTTTAAAACATATATATTCTCTCTTTAAAACGTGTATATTTCCTCTTAAAACATGTATATATTGTATATTTTACCATAAAAGGAAATGTACATGTTTTAAGTGAAAATATACACGTTTTAAAGAGGAAATATACATTTTTGAAAGAAGAAATGTACAAGTGCCGCTCCAGTCTGGTACCGGACTGGAGACAATTCCTATATATATATATATAGGCCAAGTCTCCAAAACACAAAGCCTTTCTTTCCCAATTAAACACTATAAAACTTCCTCAAACACTTCATGAGGCACTTGGGAATAAAAACTGGGAATGGGCTATGAGAGGAGAAATGGAGGCATTAAAAAAGAACAAGACGTGAGAAGTTGTTGATCTCCCAAGTGGAAAGAAACCGGTAGGATGTAAGTGGGTGTACATTGTAATATATAATGCTAATGGATCCTTAGAAAGATACAAGGCTAGATTAGTAGCTAAAGGTTGTACGTAAACCTATGGGGTAGATTATCAAGAAACGTTTGCCCCAATCGCAAAAACAAATATTGTGTGTGTTTTACTATCTCTAGCTGCTAACCTTGATTAGTGCTTACAGCAATACGACCTTTTTTTTCTTGGTAAAGATAAAACATCATTGAAACAAAGAAAAGTACATAAAGCAAGTTTCAGATGGATAAGTAATCCATCAAATAGAGAAAGAAAGAAAGAAAAAAAAAACGAACATGAAATCAATCAAACCGAATGCCAAACCGCCAACGTTGGGCGGTTCAATTCACTGACCGAAGGGTTTGGCCACCGCCCTACGGCGGTTTTTCTCGTCGGTTTTCGGTCAGTGCCGTCAGTCACTGGCGGTTCCCAATTATTTTGTTCCCTAGCATCTATGGATCTATTTATGAAAAATTTCAGCTTAAATCTACTCTCCTCTATTCTAATGAAACCACCACCTTTCCCTAGTGAAAGACTTGAGGATTTAGAACCAATCCTAATTTCATGAAAATACAAATGAAAAGCCATTGATGCCATCTAAAGTATCTTAGATAAACAAAAACCCCTAAAATTCTAGAGAGAGGAGAGAGCTTCTCTCTAAAATTTATTAAGACGCTCTTTAAAACATTGCTCTGCAAGCAACACAGCAATAAGACGTTAAGAATGTATTCTTACACAGAGACTTAAAAGAAGAGGTGTATATGGAACCTCCACCTGGTTTTGACAACTTTGTTAATAAAAGAAAAGTATGCAGGTTGCGAAAGGCATTGTATGGATTGAAGCAATCCCCCAAAGCTTGGTTTGGTAGGTTTACCAAAGTCAAGTTAAGAATGGGATACAAACAAAGCCAGGGAGACCACACATTATTTATTAAACACAATTTCAGGGGGTGTCACAGCTTTAATAGTGTATGCATATGATGTAATTGTAATAGGAAATGATCAAACGGAAAGAGAATTGCTCCAAAAGCAGCTTGTAAAAGAATTCGAGATAAAAGACCTTGGAAGACTCAAGTACTTTGGAATTGAAGTTGCACATTCAAAAGAAGGAATCTTTATGTCACAACAGATGTATATCTTCTTCTTAAAGAAACCGGGATGATTGGAAGCAAACCCGTTGAAACGCCAATTGAAGCCAATCTTAAACATGGTGAATCAAATGATGAAGCGGCAGTAGAAAGAGGAAGATAGCATAGACTAGTTGGCAAACTCATCTACCTGTCTCACACGTGACAAAACAACTTATGCGGTGAGTGCTGTAAGCCGATTTATGCACAACCTAAAAGAGTCTCATCTTCAAGCAGTGAATAGAATTCTGCATTATCTCAAGTTTACACCAGGAAAGGAAATACTTTACAAGAAGAGTGTAGTATTGAGTTTGGAAGCCTATACGGATGCTGATTGGGCAGGTTCAGTTACAAATAGAAGGTTTTACTTCAGGATATTGCACCATGTTAGGAGGAAACTTAGTAACTTAGAGGAGCAAGAAACAACCTGTTGTAGCAAGATCAAGCTAAAGCTGAATTTAGAGCTATGGCACACGGAATGTGTGAGATGCTATGGTTAAAAATTTTCCTTGAAGATTTGAGAGTCAAATGGTACGAAACAATGAAACTTTATTGTGATAACAAATCTACTATCAGCATTGCACATAATCCGATTCAACATGATCGGACTAAACATGTCGAAATTGATCGACACCTCATAAAAGAAAAGTTGGATAGCGGATTGATATGCACACCACATGTTTCAACAGACAAACGACTGGCAGATAGCTTGACCAAGAGATTAACTAATCCTATGTTTCGGACAATCACAAGCAAGCTGGGAATGGAGGACATTTATCATCCAGCTTGAAGGGGAATGTTGGAGAATCCAAAATTTATCCTTAAAATCTATCAAATCTATATTAACAGTCATGTACAGCTGTCTAATTTATTCTTAGTAGGATTCTAATCAATCATTAATTACTAGAATATTTTTTCATATTACAATCCCTAATTTGTAGAAGTCAATAGGCTAGGAATCTTACGCAGAATAGCTCCTTTTTTGTGTATAAATTATGTACCAATCTCTCTATTGTAATACATGATACATTTTTCCTAATACAATAATTTCTAGACCCCTAACACTGCAAGCTATAACAGATGAAAAGTATAGGAGAAGAATAAGAAGAAAACTCATAACTTAAGGAAATTATAAAAATAAAAATGAAAGTCTTTGGGCGCGTTTGGAGCTCGTTCCAAAATAATTTTGCTTTTTGTATGAAAATGAAAATGAAAACGTTTTCAATATCAGGCAGAAATCATTTTTAAAAATGCGTTTGGTAGTTTTATCAAGAGATTGTTTTCAGTATAAAAAAACCCATTAATGTCTCTCTCTCTCTCTGCTCGAGAGAGGAGAAAACGAAAACAAAAAATGAAAAATGACTAAAAGTCGTTTTTCATTTCTCTCTCATTTTACACAACAACAACAACAAGTCTTAATCCCACCTTAATTGGGGTCGACTACACTTTTCCACACAACTCTGTTCGTAATTAAACTTTCCTGAATGCCTAGATCTAGAATGTCTTTCCTAACGACTTCGGTCCACGTAATTCTTGGTCTACTCCTCCCTCTCTTAGCATTAGGTATAAGAATGTCCTCCCAAGCACGAACTGGTGCTTCTAGCGGTCTACGCTAGACATGCCCGTACCACCTCAAGCGGCATTCATGCACCTTATCTTCTATTGCTACTACACCTACTTTACTATGAATAACTTCATTCTTTATGCGATCTATTCTCGTATGGCCACTCATCCATCTTAACATACGCATTTCTGCCACTCATCTTAGATATATGTTGTCTCTTAATGGCCCAACATTCACCACCGTATAACATAGCTGGGCGGATTACAGTCCTATAGAACTTTCATTTCAACTTAATAGGCATCTTGCCATCACATAAAACTCCCGTAGCATTCTTCCACTTAACCCACCCTGCCTTAATCCTATGTTGAATATCCTCTTCTATATCTCCTTCGTATTGCACTATAAACCCAAGGTACCTAAACTTCTTAAAAGCCCCAATCTCCACACCATCTAAAGAAATTACATCACTTTGATTACTTGAGTTACTAAACCTACAATGCATGTATTCAGTTTTCGTCTTACTTAACTTAAATCCCTTTGTCTCGAGAGTCTGTCTCCACAGTTCTAACTTCGGTTAACTCATTCCCTATGTTCATCAACTAAAACTATATCATCCGCAAAAAGCATACACCAAGGAACTCAATCTTGAATTTCTCTTGTCAGCTCATCCATCACGATGGTGAAAAGACAAGGACTAAGAGCAGATCCTTGATGAAGACCGATCCGAATGGGAAACTCTGTCGTGTAGCCTCTAGCAGTTCTCACGCTCGTGACCACCCCATCGTACATGTCCTTAATTACCTTAATATACCTCACATGCACTCATCTCTTTTCTAGCACCCACCATAAAACTTCCCTCAGCACCCTATCATATGCATTTTCTAAATCTATAAAGACCATATGTAGGTCTGTCTTGGCTTCTCTGTACCTTTCCATCAACATCCTAAGAAAAAAAATGACTGCCGTGGTTGATCTGCCTGGCATGAAGCCAAATTGGTTACCTGAGATGGTAGTTGTGGCCCTTAATCTCCTTTCGATAACTCTCTCCCAAAGTTTCATAGTGTGGCTTATTAACTTTATGCCCCTCTAATTGTTACAATTCAGCACATCTCCTTTATTCTTGAAGATGGGGACAAGAATATTTTTCCTCCATGCATCAGGCATATGCTTCTTCTTTAGTATCTCATTCAAAAGCTTAGTGAGCCACACAATTCCAGCATCTCCTAACGCAATCCAAACCTCTATTGGAATATCATCTGGCCCACATGCCTTCCCCTTTTTCATCTTCTGTAGTGCAGTTTTAACTTCATTTTACACAAAACCAAAAAATTGTTTTTATTTCCGTTTTGTCTTTATTGCGCCAAACGCCGTTTTGGAAACGTTTTCATTTTTTCTTTCTCAAAAAACGTGGGAAACAAAAACGGGATCAATTCCAAACACGGATGTTTCTAATGTTTCAATGTTTCTTATAATAAAAATAAAAATAAAAATAGAGGAATAAAAACTAATCTAGGGAACTGGTTGGAAGTCATCAGCAGAATAGAAATAGTTCAAAAGTTAATAGGAAAGGGCAGAAAGAGAATTGTCTATCGAAATTCATGAACACTTTTGGGGAAAAGTCAAAATATTTCTAGAAATTTCGCAAACATGATCGATCACACACAACATCAAACGTGTACTTATCAAGTACATAATTTTCTGATAAACAACTTAGCTAACTAAAATTATTCAGGGGCAAGCAGCTAGTGTTGATCAACAATAAGGGAAGGTGAAAAGATCATTTTCCCTGGGAAGAGAAGCTCTCTTAGGATGCTAAACCTCATTTACCCATAATAAACAAATGTATAAAACTGTGGTTCCTTATAGAAATCTCCTCTACATATGAAAATCGTCGATATTGGAGAAACAGTAATGAGTTTAGAAGATACATGCAGCGCATGTATACAAAAAGAGATGCACGTAAGGAAGCAACATAGAGTTACCACTTACAAAATTACATCACTTTGATTACTTGAGTTACTAAACCTACAATGCATGTATTCAGTTTTCGTCTTACTTAACTTAAATCCCTTTGTCTCGAGAGTCTGTCTCCACAGTTCTAACTTCGGTTAACTCATTCCCTATGTTCATCAACTAAAACTATATCATCCGCAAAAAGCATACACCAAGGAACTCAATCTTGAATTTCTCTTGTCAGCTCATCCATCACGATGGTGAAAAGACAAGGACTAAGAGCAGATCCTTGATGAAGACCGATCCGAATGGGAAACTCTGTCGTGTAGCCTCTAGCAGTTCTCACGCTCGTGACCACCCCATCGTACATGTCCTTAATTACCTTGATATACCTCACATGCACTTCTCTCTTTTCTAGCACCCACCATAAAACTTCCCTCGGCACCCTATCATATGCCTTTTCTAAATCTATAAAGACCATATGTAGGTCTGTCTTGGCTTCTCTGTACCTTTCCATCAACATCCTAAGAAAAAAAATGACTGCCGTGGTTGATCTGCCTGGCATGAAGCCAAATTGGCTACCTGAGATGGTAGTTGTGGCCCTTAATCTCCTTTCGATAACTCTCTCCCAAAGTTTCATAGTGTGGCTTATTAACTTTATGCCCCTCTAATTGTTACAATTCAGCACATCTCCTTTATTCTTGAAGATGGGGACAAGAATATTTTTCCTCCATGCATCAGGCATATGCTTCTTCTTTAGTATCTCATTCAAAAGCTTAGTGAGCCACACAATTCCAGCATCTCCTAACGCAATCCAAACCTCTATTGGAATATCATCTGGCCCACATGCCTTCCCCTTTTTCATCTTCTGTAGTGCAGTTTTAACTTCATTTTACACAAAACCAAAAAATTGTTTTTATTTCCGTTTTGTCTTTATTGCGCCAAACGCCGTTTTGGAAACGTTTTCATTTTTTCTTTCTCAAAAAACGTGGGAAACAAAAACGGGATCAATTCCAAACACGGATGTTTCTAATGTTTCAATGTTTCTTATAATAAAAATAAAAATAAAAATAGAGGAATAAAAACTAATCTAGGGAACTGGTTGGAAGTCATCAGCAGAATAGAAATAGTTCAAAAGTTAATAGGAAAGGGCAGAAAGAGAATTGTCTATCGAAATTCATGAACACTTTTGGGGAAAAGTCAAAATATTTCTAGAAATTTCGCAAACATGATCGATCACACACAACATCAAACGTGTACTTATCAAGTACATAATTTTCTGATAAACAACTTAGCTAACTAAAATTATTCAGGGGCAAGCAGCTAGTGTTGATCAACAATAAGGGAAGGTGAAAAGATCATTTTCCCTGGGAAGAGAAGCTCTCTTAGGATGCTAAACCTCATTTACCCATAATAAACAAATGTATAAAACTGTGGTTCCTTATAGAAATCTCCTCTACATATGAAAATCGTCGATATTGGAGAAACAGTAATGAGTTTAGAAGATACATGCAGCGCATGTATACAAAAAGAGATGCACGTAAGGAAGCAACATAGAGTTACCACTTACATTTCGTCTGCCATTTAGTCTGCCTAGTCTTGAGCTCACATTCACAATACGTGCACCAACAGCTGAAGGTTTCATCAAGGGGATCATAGCTTCAATCATCTTTTTGGTTCCGAAATAATTGGTTGCTACAACCATCCGGGCCTGCTCAACAGAATTTTCACTTCCAATATTGAAATTAACTCCAGCATTATTCACCTGAAAAAATTAAAAGATGTTATTTATAACGTTAACAATATGATTCGTGGTGAACCTAGATTATAGGACTCAATGTTTCTGGTCGACACCCATATCTAGCATTTTCAAGTTAACCCACATTTTGAACAAAATGATAATCCTTTGTTAATCAGCTAAAAAAAGCTAAGCAAGAACAAGTTATTTACGTAGAAACATTTAATGAGATTCAGACTCTGAGAATAATAGAAGTATTCAATAATGGGTAGCCCACCAGAATATCCAAACCACCATAGTTTTGGTGTAGCCAGTCAGCAAAGTTCTTAATGGATAAAGGGTCTAAAACGTCAAGTTGATGGAAGGCCACATTAAGACCGCCTTCTTGTAGGACCTTGGCCGCTTCAAGGCCAACGTTGCTGTCCCTGGATGTCAGTATAACTGTCAATCCGTGTGCAGCGAGCTGCCTCGAAATATCGAATCCGATTCCCCTGTTACCCCCGGTTACCACAGCTATGGTTTTGGCAGACCACCACCTATAGTAGTGCAAAAATAAATAAGTAAACAAATATATATTTCCCCAAAAACGCAAAACCAAGAAAAACAAGAACGCACTTTTGATAATTTTCCTAAAAAATGGACTATCCATTGGTACTATGTTTGGTAGAGGAGAAAAGAGGGAAGAAAGACAAATAATGAAGAATCTATCTAATACAAAAATACTATTTACCACTATTGAGGGTACAATCCCCACATAGAATGTTGCTGCAATCTATCTAAATGGTCCTTGAACATAAGATTGACTGTGTTACGCCTATCCAGCGTCAATGTTACGTTCAATAACTGTAATGTTATGTTTTTTATCCGGATGGCCATAGCAAAAAGCCTCACCACATAGGTCACTGCATTAAAACTCCCACATAGAAGTGTGGGACCTATACATTTACTTTTTGCTGGGTAACAGTTCTATCTATAAACGTTATCATTCGCAATGCGACAATTCTGTCTACTGCCACAAATGTGGTTATGCATCACCAACAATAATGAATACTCGTGCTCATACAAGAAATAAGAGATTTTTACCAGACAAAAAAAAAAATGTTACTACTTGCATGGATAGTCATATCACCACTCGGTTATCTTCTTTTTTTAAAACCAAAATAATATTGACTAATTGGCAAAACAATACTGGTTAATCAATCATTTCTTTCCGTTTTTTTTTTTTTTTTTTACTTCCTATAATTCTAAACAAGTTAAAAAACAAACCCTTTCTAGTTTATGCCATGCCTTATTCTAACCCTCCTCTTTTCTTTCCTTCTCACCACAAACACACAAATGGGCGCGCAAACATATACGTATTATACTTTTTTTTGTTGGCTGAATATATACGTATTATACTATTTTTTATATATATATTGGCCACTCTAAAACTCATAAATTCGAAGAAATCATTGTTGTTATGCAAGGAAAAATCTATTAGAGAGAGAAAAACAGAGAAAACCTCTGATGATCTGAATAGGGTATGGTTCTGAGGAGGGAAATCTCTTGGCGTCTTTGTTCTCTTCTTTCCTTTGCCTTGTCGTTTGCGTTTTTACCCATCTTTCTCCTTTGTCCGGTCTGTTGCTCGCCAGCTTTTTCTCTCAGTTCTCTTTCGTTTTGTGGCCTGTTTTCTTTAGAGAGAGAAAGAGAGAGATGTGGTAAGAATTTTAGAGAGAAAATAGCGGGTGGGTTCGAGTGATTGACCAAACACCAATTTTTGCTGGTCTCACGCCTACACCTATGTATTCGCTTGGTCAATTTTTCTTTTCATTTGTTCTTGGGGGTAAAAGGGGAAAACAAATTACCGCAGAAAAAAAAAATCAAAAAGAGAGAATATTCGCGTTTAAAACTCGTTCAAAAATAATTTTATATGAAAATAAAAATAAAAATATTTTCAATCTCAGATAAAAATTATTTTTAAAAATACATTTAGTAATTTTATTTAGAAATTATTTTCAGTATAAAAAAACCCATTAATATATATATATATCTCTTTTTATGCTTGAGAGAGAAAAAAAATGAAAACAAAAAATGAAAAACGACTAAAAATTATTTTTTATTTCTCTTTTATTTTACACTAAACTAAAAAATTATTTTCACTTATGTTTTTTATCTTTATTGCGCCAAACGTTATTTTAAAAACGTTTTCATTTTTTCTTTCTTAAAAAACGTGAAAAATAAAAATATAATCAATTTTAACCACGGTAGTTTTAGGGAATTTCTAGAATACCATCCATCCTTTTTAACTAATTAGTATAAAACTTGCTCCACGTGTACCGTTAGAGTTCATTATTTATTGAGAAATTTATTTATACAACTATTTAAGAATTTTTAAATTTATTTTTAAAAAAATATATGTGTAAAGATAATAAATGATAGAAAAATAAGTAGAGACACATTTAAAGAAAATTATCTGAACCAACAAAAATAAAAATAGAAACACATGTAAAAAAAAATAACAATATATTTTTGAAAAACACAAAAAAAAATAAAATGTAAACAATTTCACAAAAAATTAGATAAAAGAAGGAAAAAAGAGATAAGTGTAAGGGTTGCTACGTGGCAGCCTCATTAAAAAAATTTTACCTCTTTTATGTATGTTAGATTAGTTTTGTAACGTGTTATGCATGTATTTCTCTATTGAAGACTGAAAAGTTTATTATTTACCGAATAATAAGAAATTCATTTATACAACTATTTAAGAATTTTTAAATTTATTTTAAAAAAAATACGTGTTAAAAAAAATAATTGAAAAAAAATAAATAGGGATACATTTGATAAAAATTATTTTAACCAACCAAAAATAAAATAGAATCACATACGAAAAAATTACTCTCGTAGAAGGAAAGTGATAAATAATATATTTTTAAAAGCACACAAAAAATTAAAATGTAAAAGAAAATTCACAAAAGAATAAAGATAAAAAGAAAAGCAAAAAAAAATTAAAAAAACAAAAAAAGGAAAAAAAACAAAAGAAAAGTAGAGGAGCTGACATTCTATGTATTGTTAGAATAGTTTTGAATGCACGTGTAATTTATTTAAAATAACGGTTATATAAATTATTTTAAAGAAAAGAGTGACAAGAAAAAAACACAAAAAAAAGAATATAAAAGTGAGAAAAAGAGTTGAAGTAAAAGACACAAAAATATATTTTAACTTATTTAATTGAGTTTTTGATAGTTCTATTTTTTTATTTAATTTAGTGTGATTTTAATTTATTTAGTAAATTTTTGTTTAAAATTTTTTATTCATAGTATTTTTATCTCAATAATATCAAAATTTTGGTACAAAACAGCGTTAAAATAACAGTTATGTAAATTATTTATTTTATAAAAAAAAGAAAAAAGATGAATAAGGGAAAATGATGTAAAAGAAAACGAACACAAAAGTGGAAAAACATTTGAAGTAAAAGCACGGGGAAAAAGTTTTAAAATTTATTTTGTTGCGTTTTAAATTAGTTTTATTTTATTTCTATAAATTTTTTATTTAATTTAGTGTGCATTTACTTTATTTTAGTGTATTTTTGTTTAATTTTTTATTTAAATTATTTATAATATTTTATCTGCGTAGTATAGAAAATTTGGTGCAAAAATTTGTTAAAATGGACAAAAATGAACCACAAATAAGTTCAAAATAAATAAATAAATAAAACAAATAATAGTAAAAAAAATTAAAAATTATTTCAAACATATCGTCATTATTGATGACTCCGATGGGTGCGTGAAGAGCACGCGCAGGCAGAAGCGCATTAGTGTTGGTGGGAGCAACTTTCCACTTTTCATGTGGGTGAAAAGAAGGGAAAAGTTTTATAAATAATATAATAAGTTTAATAAAAAATTCATAAATTAAAAAATGAACAATTTATAAACAAGTTTAATAAGTTTTCAATTTTTTTACTCTCATTTTGCAAACAATTTATTTATTTTTATTTATTTTTTAGTAAATGATACGCTGTCATATTTCCACTTATTTTCGTGGTGTTTTAAATTAATTAGACCCCAAATCACTTTAGATAAATAAATATAATAAGTAATAATAGTAAAAGATAAAACCAAGACATTTTTCGGTCGTCGAATTAATACAACCAACGGTCGCGATTGGCACGTGAGCAACACGCTCAGAGAGTTGCGTGTCTGACAAAGGGGCAATAGACAACTTGGCAGCTTTTTTGCAGGTGGGCCCTTCTATGTCTTCCTTTGGTCAATGATAAGACAACACATGGTAGGGACGGTCGCCCACTTAAGGCCTGCACAAAATTAACTGCTCTGTTTCTATGTGAACTCGGTTCTTTTATCCATTTATTTGTTGACACGTGATCGTTATTTTGAACAACTAAATAGAAGTTCGCCACGTGGATTGCACTTTCAGAGACCGCCAATTGACAACTGACTACGTGACATTTTAACTAAATACGTCACACCGAATCACTTTCTCATCCATAAAAAAAATTGACTTGAGTTAATTTTGGGGGGACAAAACGGATAAAATGTTTCATCCTCTCCCTCAAAAAAATGCTTTTAGATAGAGATTAATTCGATAACAATTCCAATTGGTAGTCCATCCAAAAACAAGCCGTAAAATTTTTTTTATTTTTAAAAGTTAATAGGCGAAAATAAAAAATAGTTAACAAAAAAAAACTCTGTTCATGATGTTAGAGCTAAAAAATTCTTAAAAAAAAGAATTTTATGAATATTTGATGCATTAAAAATACAAAAAAAAAAAAAAATCCGTAAAACTTATATGGTACTTTTTTCTTTTTACCTTGCATAAAATCTTTAAAAAAGGGTTAAAAAGAGTGAGAACACCTTCAATGGTAAGATTCGTGTAGATTAGTTAGCCTTATTTCAATTGATTTAGGGGTTTACAACGATCTATTTTTTGTTGTTATTTGATCATGATGTTAAATTGCTGTAGTCAATAATTTTGATCTAATTCATACGTACTATTTTGATATATGAAAATTAAAGTCTTTTCATAACCTAATTCTGACCTAAATTGGTAAGAAGAGTAACAATAAAATTAAAAGTTTTAATACGAGGGTATGAGTCCTGTTTCTAGTAAAAGGGGTTAAACCTTCCTAAAGCGTAAAAATTGATTATTAACATTGTTAGCTTCTGAACTTCAGCAATTTTTTACTTTTAACAAATTACTGCCTGAATTTTGTCTTAAAGTAGTTTTGGTCCCTAACCTTTTACACAAAGGATTTTTAAAATTTAACAAAGGTAGTCATGTCTCAATTACAATGATGACTTAAAACTTAACAAAAATAGCTAAATTATTGCTTAGTTTGGTATTGTTTTTTCCTATTAAAATCAGTTTCTGTTTGTAGTAGAAGCTGATTTTAGTGTTTGGTAAATCTCCTTAAAAGTGTTTTTTGAAGACTTTTAAAAAAATCTACAACCAAAATCAGAAGCAACCTAAATCCAACTTTAGCTTTTAGATTGTGCACGAATCAGCATAGTACAATTAATGAAATTTTCATAATACCAATAATACTCCTAATGAAATTTAAAATTTACAATCTTCTCAAGTTAAAAATCAAACTCGTAATATAATATAATATAATACAATAGTTATATTGTAACAAATAATATCATAATTATATTAATAACTCTAATATTATTATTTTATTAACTTCATAATTTACCAAATGCTGTTATACTGATTTTAGAATCAGCACATCTACTATAATTATAGTTTACAAAACACTTAACTGCTTTTTATAACAGTTGTTTCTTTTTTTAGCACATCTAAAAATAATTTTTCTAAAATCTATAGCACTACCAAACTAAACTTATATGTCAAATGTTCTTTTCATTCATTATGTTGAACTTCATTTAAAATAAGAATATCTTTCACTTATGTAACCATTTATATAAAATTTTTAGTTGTTACACAATTTAAAAGTGATTTTCGATATTAACCTTCAGAAATCTTTTATCAAGTTTAGTTCGTGGGACCAAAACTGTTTTAAAAAAAAAAAAGCTAAAGGAATAATCTGCCAAAAAAAATAAGTGAGAGGTCAAAGTATCATATAATGTTCAAAGTTCAAAGACTAACAATGTTAATAACTGAAAAATATAAGGGTAGTTATGTAATTTTAAGAAACACTATCTCGACGCGAAGGAAGAAATTCAGTAACCGCCGCCCAACCCTAATCACAGACCCAGTGCCTCATCGCTCGAAGTTGCAGGCGAGAAACTCACCGGCCATATCTTATTGGTAATTTTTTCCAATCTTTTTCGTTTTATACAGTTCTTTTACTCCAAAATTCGATAATTATTTTTGTCAGCTTTCGATGAATTCGCTGGTTGGGGTGATGGGGATTTATTTATCGTTTTTCGGAGATGATTTATTCGACTCAAACATATGGTGGGCAAGCTTAGAAACGCAGAATAAAATATAACCCAGAACTTTGATTTCTAAAGGAGTGATAGAGAAAAATGGTGATTTTCTTGTTCTATTTGTGAGATAAAGAAAAGGGTTTGTTTGATTTCTGTAGACTTTTGCTGGGTTTCCCGTGGAATATCTTTTTTCTTCATGGGAAACGAGAAGAAATTTCTTGAATATTGTATGTGCTAAATGCAAATTGGGGAACTTATTGCGTCCGTTTGGAAAATTTTGAGAAAATTGAATTAGGTTATTTGTTTGATGTTTTGCGTCATTTCAGATTTGTGGGGGTTGCTAGTGTTTTGTTCTAGTTAATTCTAGAAATTAGGTTATGTTTTATGTTTTTCCTTCTTTCTTTCCTTTTTCTTGCATCAGTATGTTTTAAAAATGGTAAATGTATTATTTGTGAAATTTGAGGGTGAAAATTATGGCTGAAAAAGAATTTCAACGTACCTTTAAGTGATATTTATGATGTTATGGAAGCTGAAAAGGGTTGTTGGGAGGATGATATGGATTGCGAAACTGAGAAAAAAAGGGCAAAAGAAGAAAAAGATTAGGCTAAAATCCAATGGGTGGGACCATTTACTAGGATTAAGGTAATTATTATGGGAGGGATTATGCTACTCTCATGAGAGAAGTGGAACTAGGTGGAAGTTGCGACAAGCTGATGGCTGCAGATTTTTACTACCATGTGGCTACCAATCTAACACTATGTTTCCTTTTGATTTTTTTCTTAACCATACCCCTCGAAGTTATCTGTATGCTCACACCAATTTGCCATTTCGAAAAATTCTTCCATGTGCTAAACAAAGAACTAGCCCTATTTTTGTTCCGTTCATTATCCTGTTTTACTCAAGCAAGCTTGAAAATTCTGAATCATTGTGAAGGATGCTTGATGTTCTCATGACGGATGTGATTTGAAGAATTGGTATTTGATGTCTGGGTGTTTGACAACAGTGGTGTTAATCGTTCTCAGATGGCTGCATGTTGAAAATTTTGTATTTTGTCGAGTTTGGTGTTTTCTATTATGAAGGGAAACTAAGGGGTTTGGTTTGCTCATGGATGTGATCTTGGGTGTGTTGTTGTAATGCCGTTGTAGTTGTAATTTGGACAGGAAGGAGATTGTTGCAGTGCGGCGGTGGTGGGGTGGTGGTGTTTTTGCAGATCGGTGGTGGTGTTTTTGCAGATCGGTGGTGGTGGTGGTGTTAATAAGTGTTGTTTTTACCATGGGTTCAGACAGTAGAAGCCGAAGCAGGAGCAGGAGCCCTATGGATCGTAAGATGCGTTCTGATCGCTTTTCCTATCGTAATGCACCTTACAGAAGAGAGTCACGTCGGGGTTTCAGGTTTTCTGTCTTGTGACCATATATTTCTTGTTTTTATTTGTTTATTGCGGGTTATCAAAGAGGATATATAGTCAAATGGTATTCATTAAGCAGTAAAATTTTATATAAGTTTCACTAGTATTTTGTCTATCGCGTAAAATGGTGCTTGCCTCATAGTCTCCTTTAGCAGTGACCGATGTGCATGTGTTTGCTTCTAGATGCAAAAAACCCGAAACCTTTATAGTGCTGGTTGCTATTGACTTCTAATTTTTATCCTCCTGCAGCCGAGACAATCTGTGCAAGAACTGCAAACGGCCCGGCCATTATGCTAGAGAATGCCCTAATGTGGCAGTTTGCCATAATTGTGATCTTCCTGGGTAAGTAAAATTGTTTTTGTTTTTGTTATTATTATTTTGCTTTTGTTTGAAACGTATGACATTCTTAATACTTAAATTTAAGATATCAACGATTCAGACTGTTGTTTGGTCATGCAATATTAATGTGGTCTTCTTGAAATTTAGCTTTAAAACCTCGTGCTAGTTTCTTGGGAGCTGGATCATGGATGTTTGTTTTTCCATCCAAAAAATAAGAAGGCTTTCATTTTTTTTCCCCCGAAGAAGCCTTCATTTTTTCATATTCATCAAATACGCTACAATTTTGTGAATTTGAGACCAGATAGGTTGCTTCCGTTGCCTATGTTTGGAGCAATGTTGATATGACTGATGCTGCCACCACTGTCACTGAGTGTGTGATGATGTAACCCGAATATGACCTTGTCAAGATCAGACCATTCTTTCATCAACAAATAAACCCAGTCCCTCTCTTTAGGAAATGATTAGTATCTCCTTAATCAAAACCAACCCTGTTTCTTTATCCTTCAAGTATCTGATTAACTTCTTCATAATCACTTTCCTTGTTGTTGTTGTAGTGTGTGTGTATATATATAACTATTTGTTCATATATATATATATATATATATATTTGCATATACAAAAAAAACTTATTAAACCTTCTATGCCTGCATCAATTGCATTTGTTTCTTAACGTTCATGTCTAATTTAATGTTCACTGCCTTGTTGATTTTATTCCACCGCCATCCTAATTACAGTCCATCTTGGTTGCGCACATCATCCCTTCTCTTTTCTCAGCATTAATTATCGTTCGAACACATGGCACTCCAAGTCAGTATGTTCAGCAGTCTGCACTCTTCCTTATTGCATGCCTCTTCCTTTTCCCTTTGCTCTCTTTTTTCTCCTCTTAAAAAAAAAAACCTTGTTTTTGTTTACTAATTCGTTTCTACCCAATAAGAAGGAACTTTAAGGATAACAATAAGCTTTAAATTCAATAACAAGTGTTTGTATACACTCTAGGAATGCAATGTCTTGCTCACTCGGGTTTCATAGTGTTAGTCAAACTTTAAGAAGTTGTAGGAAATAAAGTGAAAAGTTTTACAAATGCACCGAAAATTTTCCATCTCTGACTTTTTATGACTGCATTTGGAAATTTATAACCTTGCACCTTAAAGTAGATACGTGTACCTTGTGGTATATGTGGCATGTCATTAAATTCTCTTCCCTGATGATTATTACGTGGTTGATTTGTGATATTTAATAATATTCTTCTTGATCTGGAGATTCTTTTATCTGTTGTTTTCTCACTCAATCGGTGGAGCTTAAAACTCTTATCTGCATAGTCCTAATTATGTTATAAAAAATTTGACCAGGCACATTGCTTCGGAATGCACTACCAAGTCGCTGTGTTGGAACTGCCGGGAGTCTGGCCACATGGCTAGCAACTGCCCCAATGAGGGCATCTGCCACACTTGTGGTAAGGCCGGACACCGTGCTAGAGAGTGCACGGCTCCGACAATGCCACCAGGGGATGTGAGATTGTGCAACAACTGCTACAAGCAGGGGCATATTGCTGCCGACTGCACTAACGAGAAGGCTTGCAACAATTGTAGGAAGACAGGTCACCTGGCACGCGATTGTCCAAATGATCCCATATGCAACACATGCAATGTGTCCGGGCATGTCGCCAGGCAGTGCCCCAAAGCCAACACTCTTGGAGAGCGCATAGGTGGCGGGGTTCGCAGCAGTGGTTATGGTCATAGAGATATTGTTTGTAGGAACTGCCATCAGCTTGGTCATATGAGCAGGGATTGTATGGGGCCCTTGATGATTTGTCACAACTGCGGGGGACGGGGTCACTTCGCCTACGAGTGCCCTTCTGGCAGGTTCATGGATCGCTACCCCAGGAGGTATTGATGAATGTCACACTATCTGGCTGCAGTATCTTGTTGAGACAGTGTACTTGTTTTCTAGATTAAAAAGTTGAAACTTGACCATCTATGACGAGCCTTGAGACCCTATTCCGCATATATGAGCATATTTTCTGTTCTATTGATAATTGAATTTTCTTGTACTGTGTATGGATTGGGAATTTTTTATTGCGCTTGAGAGGTTAAAGAACTACTCCACTAGTTATTTTACCTGATCATCTGTATCTGCAATTTCTTGTTCTTCCTTATGATAGTGTACTGCCATGATTTTTTTTTCCTCTCTTTTTTGAGAAAGTTATGTGGATTTGAATTGGTGATTGATTTTAAATCTATTTTGTGGAACAAACAATTTAACGAGGTCTTGGTTGAATATCTCCCCATAGAAGGTGACGACTAGAATATCATGCAGGCACTGAAGTGGAGAGGAGTTAATACAATATTGTACCCTCTTTATAAGTCTTTTTTGTCCATTGTCGTTTTTTAACTGAATGGTTCTTCTCATTCAATAGGCCGGTGACTCTGCTTTGGTCTTAAACTATTTCTAATTTATTTTGTTCATGTACTACTTTTGAAGTTAATTATTCGATTGTACTATTTTGATGTGAAAATTAGGTTTCTTGTATTCTTCCAATTTACCTGTAAACTCATGGAACTTGTCCCAAAGAAGAAAATGGGGAGATTAAGGACCATGAAATTGATTTATGAGAAAAATAGAGAGATTTGATTTGTTGTTTAGTTTTGAACCATAAAGCCAAACTTATGTGCTACGGTATTTTTTTCTCGTAAAAATTTAAATAATAATAGAAATATATTATGTTTTTGGAAAAGCATTTTAATTTTGGCCTTTTTCTTTACTAAAGGGATGTGATCCTAAATTTGCCAATAAAATATTGTAAAAACACGGCTCCAAGCAATTTTACCCAAAAAAAAAGTACTAATGCTATTTGGTGATAGCATTACCATTTAAGTATTATTAATACATAATAAAATGAGATTTAGTTTTCTAAAAATATTTTTCATGTGATATATATTTTAACCGTCACAGAAGCCAAAGTTGTATCGACTTCAATTGTACAATCCAAAATTATGCTTTGGCAGTCAATATTTGTTCTTAGACTCGACTATATTGTTGCCGTGCTCATTTTAATTGGTTATCCAACAATTCTGTTATGAGTGCGCACTTGTTCTTGAGCGCGACTATAATGTTGCTCCGCTATATAAATTTCAATGTAATTGACTAATTGAAATTAGAGAAATAGTAGAAAATAGGCCAATATGAAAAGGTTAAGAAAATATATAGGCTAATTTTTAGTTATAGAAATTAATATGTCATAACTTGTTAAGTTATGGTTCATAACCAGATAAGTTATGGACAAACTTGTCAAGTTATGGTTCATAACCATACAAATTATAGACGAAAACAGTAATTTGGCCTATTTATTAACTTATGTAAACTATTGGCCTATTAATTTTAATTCATCTCAAGCCTTGGCCTATTTCCCTCTTTCTCCCTTGAAATTATTATTATAGGGCCCGTTTAATTCACTGATTCAAATTTTTAATTTGAGTTAAGATTTGATTTTATATTAAAATTTTTTACTGTAATAAAAAAAATAGATATAACTGTTTCTGATAACTTTTTACTCTAATAAAATTTAAATTTTAAATTCGAATCACTAATGAGCGGGAATGTGTTGACTAAGGGAGCATCCAAGAAAAGAAAAAAAAATCATTATGTGTTATTGTTTTCAATTTAATGGATAGGAAGACGTGTCATTAGTATGAGTGCCATAATCTTTTGGAGAGAGAGAGTTCTTGATTGAGGGTTACGAAACATACCATTTTCAGAAAATTTTATGAAATTTGCTCACCAATATCTAATTTATGACATCCTAGTACATAAGTTTAAAAAATAGTGCAAATGATCTTTTACGGGTAAAAATCGTTATTTCACTCAATCAGAACTGTTATTTTATCTGTTAGATCATTTTAACTATCTAATTTATGAATAAAATCAATTTTGAGTCATGCTGTAAATGTTTACATGAACATTAATAGATTCGATTATTAGAGTATGTTTGATGAAAGTGTTCAAACCACAATTTAAATGGACCTGATATAGTATTTTTTTTAAGAAAAAATAAATTCTAGTTCAAATTATGAACCATTACGATAATGGGGGAAAAAAAAAAAAGAGCTAAATTGCATCATTTCATTAATGAAATGATTTAAATAATCCATTTATTTTTAATTTTAAAAGACTATTTTACTCTCTGATTAAATTATTAACAAAAAGTTTAAATTGATAATATAATAATTTAATAAAGAATTATCGTCTATCTTTTTAATTTTCTCTCCATCTTATTAAATAATACAAAAAATTATTACAATTCTCTCTATTTTTCATACTCTTAATCCATCTAACTGTCTTCATTCTTTTTACTCTCTATCTCTCTAACTAAACGAGCTTAAGAGTTGGCGAAGAGCAATTTTACTTTAAGAAATGTTAATGTCACTTTTCAATCACTTTTTAAATTATTTTTTATATTTATTATTTAATATATAAATTTTATTATCTCATTTTTTTATTTAAATAATAACAGATCACGTGAATAGAATTTATATATTAAATAATACACGTAAAAAGTGGCAGAAAAGTACGCTCTCACATCCTTTGAATATTCAACCTTTCTCATGGCATAATTAACTTCATCCCAAAGTTTTGTCGTTTTCACATAGAGATGGGCCATTTATTACTGGTTAGTGTGTGTGTGTGTGTGTATATATATATATATATATATATTTTTTTTTTTTCTCTGGTAGGCGCTGGAAGAGTCAAAAGAGTATTATGCAATTTATGGGCCAACATGAAAGAATAGAGATCTAATGTTAACCCACATGCTAGATAGTGGAAAGGGACATAAATCTAATGAAAATGAAATCCCATAGTATGTCATGGCTGACGGCATGTATTTTATCTTTAGCCGGGATTAAACATTTCAGTGTGAAATTGTCAAAGTAAAGGGAAATTTCGGGCCTTCGATTCGTTAATTCGTGTTTTTAATTTGAGTTGAGATGTGATGTTATATGAGAGTTTTTTACTGCAGTAAAAAAATTAGATATAACTGTTTTTGAGTTTCAGTGTGAAATTGTCAAAGTAAAGGGAAATTTCGGGCCTTCGATTCGCTAATTCGTGTTTTTAATTTGAGTTGAGATGTGATGTTATATGAGAGTTTTTTACTGCAGTAAAAAAATTAGATATAACTATTTTTGAAAATTTTTTACTATAACAAAACTCAAATTATAAACTCGAATCAGCAAAATGAACGGGCCTTCTTATATTTTCTCAACTTCATTTACCAAATTGAAAAACAAAAAGAGAAACTTTTCTAATTGATGGTGTAAATACTGCCCTCTCAAAGCCAGAAAAAGACGCAGTAAGTTGTTGATTTAAAATTTTAATTTAAATTAAGATGTAATTTTATATGATAATTTTTTATTATAATAAAAAGTTAAATGTGAATATTTCTAAAATTTTTTTATTATAGTAAAATTCGAATCGATGAAATGAACGAAACTTAATATGTAGAGAGTTCTGCTGTAAGATAAAGAGGAAAAAAAAAAGATTTACATAGAATAATTCTGTGTTAACATGAAATGCTTATATTTCTAAAAAAAAATTACATTAAAAACGTAGTGTAACATTCAAATACGTAATTCAAATTTTAAAAATTAAAATCCAACATGAAAATTGTCTTCCGAAATCAAAATATTTACTTTTTATGGAAAAAATATTTATTTCTATACAAAAAAGTTTTTTTTTACATATAATCCTTGTGCGTTACGTAAATTATAGATATATTCCCTTGGTCGAAGGTGTGACGATGAAAGTGAGGGATACTGACTTAAATCATTTTGGTGAAAAGAGTGCCCAATGCCCATCTTGCCTAAACAAAACAAAATATATGTCAACGTAGTTCTTAAAAAAAAAAAAAATCTAAAGCTTACATACAAAATGCCGTGTGACATTGAAATACTTTAACCAGAAGGATATAGAAAATTTGTTTTTTTTTTCCTTACAAAAAAAAAAATATAGAAAACTTGGTCTGTTTTGAGAGCTTTTTCAATAGTCCATTTTACCGGCAGTCTCAGTTTTTAATTGTTAGACTTAATTAAAATAACATTAAATTAAAAAAATATATAAAACAGACATATTTTAATACAGATTTGACAGTTGAAAAATAAAAGTACGTTTAGTTAGTATATTCATGTCATGATTTGAATAATAGTTCGTGGTTCGTTACAGTATTTTTTTCATAAAAAATACACATAAAATTAAAAATAATTTTAAATCATGATTCTGAATCTATAAACTAAACGTACATTAAGAATATCGGTAACTCATTTTTACAAGAATTACCTTTTTTTTTTCCTTCTAGAAGCGAACGGCCTCAAATCCATTCACACGCATCTGACTCATCTCATCTCATTGGCTTATGTATATCTATATCCATATATATATATAGTATCAATACACTCTTATATGAAAGAAGCATTCTAATAAAGTCAGTCGTCTTAAACTCTCTGTCGTACAAACCAGTTCCGGTGTTTTGGGTACGATTTTCTCAACTCAATCAAATTCAAAGCAAAACCCATCTGGTATTTCTCTCTTCTTTATCAATTTCTTTATAATCCCATGCTTGTTATCTTCTTTTTAATCTCTTCTTGATGTTCTTCTTCTGTTTGGAGTTCTTATTTCTCTTTCTTAATTAAACGTGTGGTGTATGGCAAGATGGGGTACGATTTTTCTGAAGTTGCTTTTTTTTTTTTTTTTTGGCATGTTTGGTGCTTTTGTTTGTTTTGGTGAGAACAAATTTATGCATTCATTTGTTCTTTATAAGCCATTTGTTGATTACTAATGTTTTGTTGACTGTTATTATTATTATTTTTTTTTGGAATAGAACTACAAAACTGTTAATATTATCTCATAAAAAGTTCTCAAACTATTTTCTCTTTCTATAAATAATCCCTCTATTAAAAGTTGTACTAAATTTAGCTCCCAAACTAAAAAAAATAAAAATAAAATAAATGTAATTCATTTATTAAATAAATAGATGAGAAATATTAAATATGAGAAGTAGTACTATGTATAGTAGTTCCTAAACTAAAAAAAAAAAAAAATGCCAAAATTAGTTTGTTTTTGCTACAAATATTTTTCAATTTTTTTATTCTATTTATTCACATATGTAACTTTGATAAGGTTTTTTTTTGAGTGAATATAATTGTCCCACTATATAAATAAATGTTCTAAAATTATTACTCTCGGATAATAATCTCTAAAAATATATAGTTTTATAAACATCTTTTGTATCATATCTATTATAACCATGCACGAAGATACATATAAGTTAGTGGGAATACGTGCCTTCACTCAATAATTTAAAACATGAATACATATTTAAATTAATGTCAATATTATTTTATCTTAAAGAATATATAATTAAAGAAAACAAACAATTTATACACGCACTTTACACGCACAAATCTAACTAAATTTCTCAACTTTTTTTTATAAGAAATAATGAGGAATTATAGACAATTTTCCATTTCCTAAACGATTATTATATCATCAATAAAAATAGAAGCAAGCAAAAAAAAAAAAAAAGTTCCCTAAAGAAAGAATAAAAGCAATTAACTACAAATTTCAATCATCTATACACCAAACCGTGTGGTACAATTGTTATATATTATTTATTGTAATAAAAAACAAAAATATTTTTGCTTATGTGGAATTATATAGAAGCTGAATGAGTGTAAATAGAAGCACTCTTTTTTTTTAAGGACTATATTTTTACAACTACTCATATTTAATGTTTTTCATTTATTTATTTAACATATGAACTAATTTTAGCATATAATAATTATTTTTTTTAATTTAGAAACTAAATTTAGTGCAACTTCTAAGAAAGGGACCATTATAGAGAAATTAGAGAGTGTGGGAATTTTTTATGAGTCAAAGTTAACGGCTTCCATCTAAAATTTAACAGACGGACCATTTATGAGACTTTTTTAGAGTTCAGGGACTGTTTATAAGACAAAATTGACTACATGAACTAATTCTATAGAGATAAATAATTTCAGGGACCATTCAGAGATTTATTCCTTTCATTTTTGTTGCCTTATTTTTATAACCTACCCATATCCCTTTTTTTTTAATTTTTTTTTTGGGGAAACCATATATTTGTTAAGCAAATTCTCCAAACCTCAAAGTTAAATTTCAGCGTACTTGTTTAAAGAGATTAAGAAATCAAATTATTTTCAACTTCACCAAACACTACTTGTATAATTTATGTCCCTTAATTTGCACGGCTCTCTCTTGAAGTTTCCAATTTTTTCTTCTAAAGGAAAGAAATCAATCTTCACACAATAAGTGAACAAGTCTAATGCTTGTTTATCATTTTTGGAGGAGAATTCTTTGGTAGGTAGAAAATAAGAATAATAATAAAAATCCTTACGGTATTCTTTAGTTTTGAAGAAAAGAAGGTATTAATATTGTTGAACACCACACACACTAACAGAAGATGGGTTAGATTGGATGGGGATACGAATGAGGTCAACCTTTTATTAGTTGTGGTGTATAGCATCAGTGGTGTAAGGGACATTTTTCCTATCAATATAAGATCGTGCTTTGAATTTGTTTTTTCTGTTATGATATGATTCAAATTTAATTTGATGGTCCATTACTGCACATTAATTGTTAGAATTGTCATACTTTTTGCTACCATAAACTTGATAGTCCTTTTGAAAAACTTTAGTTTTAACTAAATGTTTCAACAATGGCAGAACAAAATGGCACATGGTTTTGGAGATTGTTTGCTATCTTTTACAATTATATTATTGGCATTGAGCATACCATGTTCACAATCTCTGAGGATCAAAAACAGAATCAAGACAAAATCTGCTGTTTTCTTGTCCCCCAAGTTTGATCTGGGACCAGGATCAGTGCAGGACAAGAATTACTATGACATTGATTTCCCAAGAGGTCACATTGCATTCAAAAGATTTGACGCTGAAGTAGTTGATGAAGCAGGGCGTTCTGTCCCTCTTCATGAAGTTTATCTTCACCATTGGGCCCTCGTGAGGTATCGTATTCGAAAAGGTGTCCCGGATGCAGAACATGATGCCACTCAGAGACGTAATCAGTCAGACTTTGTGCTTGTAAGGAACAGTGGGATATGCCAAGGGAATGCTCTAGGGCAGTACTATGGCATTGGCTCAGAAACACGAAAACTTTCCACGTTTGTTCCCGATCCATATGGGATGGAGGTTGGAAACCCTGCAGAGATTCCTGACGGGTTTGAGGAGAGATGGTTTCTCAACGTGCATGCGATAGACACAAGGGGTGCGGTTGATAGGTTGGGATGCACTGAGTGCAGGTGCGATCTGTATAATGTCACCAAGGATGAGCATGGCCATCCTTTGAGTCCAGATTACATTGGAGGCCTGCGCTGTTGCTATGATCAAACACAGTGCAAAGTGAGAGAAGGCTTTCAGGGTGCCAGGAGAAGCCTCTACCTTAGATACACCGTGGAATGGGCTGATTGGTCTGATTTTATCTTGCCTGTTCAGATCTATATTTTTGACGTAACAGACACTTGGACTGGTTTGAACTCGGCCGAACACAATTGCATAGTAAGTGAATACACCCTTCTCTTAAATGCTATGTAACTATTGTGTTAAAACTATCAGAAGTTTTGTGGAATCTTCAAAACGTCTTCAAGGCATATTAAGCTGATTCGTTACCATTGTGCATTGAATTAACTATGTTGTGTACACTTTCAATACATGCTAGAGTCCTTCAAGTTTTTGTGCATGTTATAATACACTCAAACATAAGTTAATGTCAATCGAATGAGAGCTTAATGCATAAATTATCTTCCTCCCTGAGTCAACTTATTTTTCTTTGTGCCAGGTTGAATATGATATTGCAAAATCTTGCAAGACTACTACTGATGGGACGAATCATGAGTGCATTGACACTAAAAGGAACAAGGCCAGGATACCGTCTAGCGGATATATCGTCTATGGCGTTGCACACCAGCATACAGGAGGACTCAGTTCAACACTGTACGGAGAGGTAATCTGTTTCTGCAACCCTTCATTTTTACTCGTGTTGATTCCATCAGAAAGTTACACGCACTACTAGGAGCAAGCATGTGCAGGATTTGCTGCAACTTTTATTTGCAGTAAATTTGGATACATGAGAATTTTGTTTGGCATATGACTATTTGCATTAGTTGGGAATATTCACAATTTTATTAGGCAGTCTTAATAAGTTGTTTAGGATGGGAACTATTTGCATTTGTTGGCGTTGTTCACAGCTTTTTTGGGCCATCTTTGTTGGTGTACATTCCTTGAAAATGATAGATATTGCAAGACAAAATGAGTTGACCAAAGGTTTGATTGGTGACTTGTTTACGAGCACATAGTCTATCTTAACACATGCCCCCTTTATACAATGTATAGATATAAGTAATATTGTATAAGAAAGAACTTATTTGATCTTTGATGTGGTGCTTTCGTCTGCGTGTTCAGGATGGGAGGGTGTTATGCTCGTCAATACCGATCTATGGAAAAGGAAAGGAAGCGGGAAATGAGAAAGGTTACATCGTCGGAATGACCACTTGCTATCCTCAACCAGGCTCTGTCAAGATACTTGATGGGGAGACTATGATTCTTGAGTCAAATTACAGCAGCAGCCAACCCCACACAGGGGTTATGGGGCTTTTCTACATTTTGGTTGCTGACAAATTGCCAAATCCATCTCTCTCCATGCACTCTCCACTTTGAATGAGACACCTTTCTTTTAAAGCACTACCTTTGTATGATTGGAGTTAATGTAGTGTATCTATGTCTTCAGGGATCTTGATGGGGCGTGCAATATAATTACTAAGAAGAATAAATTTGAGTTTGAGTTTGAGCTTGACAGTATGAAGAAATGTATCTCCAATGTAAACATTCAAGTTTTCTTGAGAAACAAGAATTTCTCTGGTATGCCTATCTTACTTATAGTGGCAGTTTCTGACTGTAGATCAAACTCAAAATTAAAACAGATTGAAAAATATGCAAAACAAGCATTTAAAAAATTTCCTTTCCAAGAGTGCCCAGATTCTAAGCTGACGGTGCAGTAGGAAGATAGAAACCAAAACACAGCCTTATACGACAAAAGGGGTTTGCTCTATTATTATACATGCATGGCATGGCTGCTTTGCTTGCATTTGATGAAACATCGCCAGATTCACTCTCAGCTTAGCAAGAGAGGCCCAACTTTGAAATCACTGCGGACATGGCGCCACGTGCGAATTAGGCTGTTCCAAAACAATAATTTTGTGTATATCACATGGTTGTCATATTTAGTGGGTCCCAAATGATTGCAGTTAGATGCCAAATGCTGACCACATAGTGACCAGTGCCAAAGAGCTGATGAATCATAATCCTTTAGTTGTTTAGGCCTCGTTCATTTCACCGATTCGAGTTTTTAATTTTAATTTTATTACAGTTAAAATTTTTTATAAAAAGTCACATTTAACTTTTTTTGTTACAGTAAAAAATTTTCAAATAAAATTATATCTAAACTTGAATTCGGGAACTGAAGAATGCCTTATTCTTTTCCTCTTGGCCGGTGCCAGACCAGATCACCAACGGTCGATCTTAACACGTTGTGGTCAATCTTAGCCGCTGATCATGTAGACGTCACATAAGAACTACTATCAGGTGGGCCCACGTAGAGTGCTTCATAAACATTTATTGGATAAGGGCGGTGGACTAGCGTGCTCTGGAACATCGGTATCAGGTGGACCCACACTGTATAATGCCTCAGCTTAATCTTTGATTTATAACTTGATTGTGAACTATTTGGCTTCCAAAAAAAAAAAAAAACCTGATTGAGAAAATTAACGGTAGTTCATATAGCTCAAAATAAAAAATTAACGGTAATTTATTTTTTTCTAGTTCTACTTAAGAAGCTCCCCCCTTCTTTAGTAAGATACGAAAGAAAAGAACAAAATCTAATGCTAACCCATCATACTATTACTGGATTGTGGAAAGGGACATAAATCCAATGAAAATGAAATCCCATATTATGTCATGGCTGACGGCGTGTATTTTATCTTTAGCCGGGATTAAACATTTCAGTGTAAAATTGTCGAAGTAAAGGGAAATTCCCTATATTTTCTCAACTTCATTTATCAAATGAAAAAACAGAAAGAGAAACTTTTGCTAATTGATGGTGTAAACACTGCCCTCTCAAAGAGAGAAAAAGATGCAATGGTTCGTTCACTTTACCGATTTGAATTTAGAATTTGAGTTTTATTACAGTAAAAAGTTTTTAAAAACAGTCCCATCTAATTTTTTTACTATAGTAAAAAACTCTCATATAAAAGCACATCTCAACTCGAATCAACGAAGTAAACATATAGAGAGTTTTGTGTAAGATAGGAAGGGAAAAAAACAAAAAAAGGATTTACGTACAACAATTCTGTGTATAACATTGAAATGCTTATATTTCCTTAAAAAAACAAGGGAAAAAAAAAACAAAATTTACATAAGAACGTAGTGTAACATTCAAATACGTAATTCTAATTTAAAAAATTAAAAGCCAACATAAAAAATGTCTTTTGAAATCAAAATATTTTTTTTTATGGAAAATATATTTATTTCTATACAAAAAAGTTTTTTTACACATAATCCTTGTGTGTTACGTAAATTATAGATATATTCCCATGATTGAAGGTGCCATGATGAAAGTGAGAGATATTGACTTAAATCATTTACTTGAAAAGAGTGCCCACCTAGTCTAAACAAAACAAAGTACATGTCAACGTCGTTCTTAAAAAAAAATATAAAGCTTGCCTACAAAATGTCGTGCGACATTGAAATACTCTAACCAAAAGGATATAGAAAATTTTTTTAACAAAAAAAAAAAATTATAGAAAACTTGGGTCTTTTTTTATTGGGAGTTTTTTTATAATCTGTCTGGCTGATAATCTTAAATTTTAATTATTTAAATATGATTAAAATTAAATTAAAATAAAAAAATATACATAATATATAAATTTTAATATTAATGTTACGATTAAAAAAAATTTTAAAATAAGAAATTATTGATAATTAATTTTTATAAAGATTGCCAGTGTTCTTTTTCTTTTTCTTAGAAGTGATGGCCACAAATCCATTCACACGCGTCTGACCGACGCTCTCATCTCATCTCATTGGCGTATGTATATCTATAGGTCTCATTCACTTTGTAAATTTGAGTTTTCAATTTGAGTTGAGTTGTGATTTTTTTTTAAAATTTTTTACTATAATAAAAAAAATTAGATGTGACATTTTTTAAAATTTTTTTATTATAAAAATCTAAAATTAAAAACTTAAATCAATAAAATTAACGAGGTTATAATTTCAATATATTACCGTATGAAAGAAGCATTATAATAAAGTCAGTTGTCTTGAACTCTCCGTCATACAAACCAGTTCCGGTATTTTGGGTACGATTTTCTCAACACTATCAAATTCAAAGCAAAACCCATCTGGTATTTCTCTCTTCTTTATCAATTTCCTTATAATCCCATGCTTGTTATCTTCTTTTTAATCTCTTCTTGATGTTCGTCTTCTGTTTGGAGTTCTTCTTTTCCTTTCTTTAAACGTGTGGTGTATGGCAAGATGGG
Organism: Morus notabilis; assembly: GCF_000414095.1. Classification (NCBI taxonomy): domain Eukaryota; kingdom Viridiplantae; phylum Streptophyta; class Magnoliopsida; order Rosales; family Moraceae; genus Morus; species Morus notabilis. The sequence continues at coordinate 188,766 of NW_010362183.1, read as the reverse complement.
GTATGATTTTTTCTGAAGTTGCTTTCTTTATTATGTCTTTTTTTTTTTTTTTTTTCCTTTCTCTTGTGTTTGCATGTTTGGTGCTTTTGTTTGTTTTCTTGACAACAAATTTATGCATTCATTTGTTCTTTATAAGCCATTTGTTGATTACTAATGTTTTGTTAGCTGTTACTTTTTTTTCTTTTTATTTAGAATAAATTTATGAATACCCCTGAACTCTTTTCTCTCTTTAGAATTAATCATGTAGTCAATTTTGTTTTATAAACGGTCTTTAAACTCTAAAAAAGTCTCATAAATAGTCTCTATTATTAAATTTTAAATAAAAATTATTAATTTTATCTAGAAAACTTGTTTTTCCTCTATCTTCGAAGCCTAGGTGCCCCTTTACAAAGCCTAGGTGCCCATTTTTCAATTTTGCTCCAAAAATTCTCAAAAATCACCAATGGACTCCAACTGAAACAAACCTACAAAATAAGTTGAAAACACATAAATAACTCCTAAAAACACCTAAAAACTCACAAAATAATGAGTTAGAAAAACGCAAATGTAAACACATATTCAACTCATCAAAAACCCCACAACCAATTTTAAGATTTCATGACTAGAAATGTGAGATTTGAGTCGCCGGATTTTACCGACGTTGCCGGTCCCGATATGTACTATTACAGGCCAAATGGTGTGAAATTGACCGCATCAATGGACTCAGAAGTGTCAATTTAGGGGGGGTAGGACCCAAGTCTACCGCGAAAAAACTCTCCGGGAGCCTCCGCCACCGTACACCGCAGCAGTATTCTGGTGAGGTGTCATTTCTCAGGCTATCGACATCCGTTTGGTGATCCGAGACCATATCCCTACTCGTTTCGACGTGCTGAACGAAATGATGACGTCCGTTCAACCAAATTCAATTTTGATAAGAATGGTCTGGTACTAGTTGCACGCGGATCGAGGTGATTCGAACTGAACAAGTAGAGATCAGGATTGAGTGTTTAATGCTTCGATGTTCCTCAATGATCATTCATAGTGCTTGTAGTTTTTCCCAGAATTAGTTTGAGGAACACGCAGGAAGACACGACAAGTGAGATACTATCAGAACTGCTTAGCTTGGAATCCAGACAAGTACAAACCTTGCTTACAGTTTAATTAAGATAATCGTATAAGGCGTATGATTTTCACGAAATACGTTAATTATGAGATTCGTGAATTATGTTTATGTTTATGTTAAACGTCGTATATAGTTTTCCAATAGAACTTAACGGTTTTCAAATAAGCATGTAAACAAAAATCGTAAAAATCGATATGCTAGACCCTTAATTTTACGACGTTAAATACGGACCTCAACACTATGATGAGCCTGTCAAGTGCGGTAAAGTAAAGTTTATTAAAAGTGTATTATGGATGATAATTTAATTAATTATTAAACTAATTAATTAAATTATCTAAGACTTAGAATATGGTGAAGGAAGTTAATTAAGTACTAAAATTAATTAACTAAATTATGTAGACTTAGTATATAAATAAGAGGGTTAATTAATTACCAAATTTAGTTAACTAAATTATTAGACTTATTATATGGATGAGATAATTAATGAGTTATCAATTTAGCACAAATTTGTAATGGAAATTAAGGAAGACAGAATTATGAGGATTTAATTAATTCTTATAATAGAAATTACAAATTTTTACGATTATTAATAAAAAGGATAAATACGTTCTAAGGAAGGATGTAATTCCTTTATGACTATACTAAATAAAAATAACGTACTAAAAGTTAATCTCATCCTCTAAATAGGCGTTCCTTTACAGAACTTAGCAGTAGAGGATAGAAGGTCTGAGTGAGTAGAAATTCTGCTTTAACTGAAAATCAGGTAAGTAGGAATCTCGTCTACAGTATGAATAGATTTTAAAGAAAAAGTTACACATGTTATATATGCATGTTTATGCTTTAAGTATTGTATGAGATGCTATGTCATGCTGCATACACTTAAGCAGTGCACATGCATTATATGTGTTTGAGTACATTTAATGTTATGTATGCTATGCTAGGTCATACTGCATACACTTAAGAATTGCACACGAATTATATGTGTTTGAGTAGATTCCATGTTATAGTATGCTATGCTATGTCATATTGCATACACCTTAATAAGTCAAGAAGAACTTATAAGAATAATCTCAGTTGAGTGTCGTCCCAGCCTCTGAGAGAGAAGTAACTCAGGCTCCGCAAGGGAGAAGAAAAAAAATATAATAATATCCTCGAGAGGGAGGCATTCAATTCAGTTATAATCACGGTGTCTGTCACGCCCCCCAACCGGGGTGGGTGACGTGGAACTCGATTTGGGATTAATAAAGCAGATTCCCAACCGGGTCTCACACTTAACTGCATTAAAATATAAATAAACGACATAATTCAGGAGCCTCTGACACACAGGGCTCCACCCCACAGGACATACAGTATCGTACATACATGAATATGTAAATAATCAATTACAACAGACATCATCCACAGTCTAGTAAATCCAAATGTCATTTATTACAAATTCTTGCATATTCCTTGCACTTTATGTCAGAGGATGAACACAATCCTCACTTGATCGTTCCGTAGCACCACTCAGCTACTCCCGCTACTGTGCCCCGCTCCTAGAGTCTCCTGGGAGGGGTTTTAAACATTTGAAACATAAAACGTGAGCGAAAGGCCCAGTAGGATATAATATTTGAAATATTTAAAATAAATGAGTGCATGAATAGATAATTGAATACATAAATAAAATAAGACATTCAGTCCCGACAGAACAGCCGGAACCTCACATCCTTTTTCTCAAAGGAAATATAATTGAAAATAACCATGTTACAGGCTTCAGCAAGTAATTAGTACAAATTACTTACCTAACCAAGTGCCTCGCCTACCCGGACCGGTTTCGGGTTCTGCCCCCGAGGATGCACCCTCCGCATCCTATCTAGGCTTACAGCAATAGACTCTATTACCAGTTCACAAGATATCTTTGCTTAAGAAATCATTTATTAAACATTTTGAAATCGTTAATACGACCCCACGAACTACTCAAGCCGCGGGCCCCATGACTGGACAAACCATGAGGTTCCATGACTAAACAAGCCATGGTTTTCAAAGCATTTTCTTTCACAAATCAATCCCTTTCTTTAAAA
>NW_010362183.1:169179-170398 GCF_000414095.1 Morus notabilis | reverse complement strand
TTCAACAGTCGTTCCCCAAGGACTGGGTTCATCTCTGCCTGATAAGAAATTACTGTTCCAGAATCCGTCATCAAGGTCACTTTCCTACGGTAGCAATCAACAATTGCACCGTGCCTTGACAGCCAATCCATTCCGAGTACCACATCAAACAGGGTCATCGGAAGGATAATCAAATCTGCTCTCAATCGCTCACTACCAATCGTGATTTCACATGATTTACACACACTCATTACCTCCACACATCCCAGTGGGGAGTTCAAAGTCATCGGGACTTCTAAATTCTCACTCTTCAGTTTCAAAGTCTGAACAAAAGAGCTTGATATGAACGAGTGTGTGGCACCTGTATCAAACAACACGTGAGCAAAAGAATGAGAGATTAGGATCATACCCTCAACCACCGCGTTGCTGGTCTGACCTCCAGAGCTACCTCCTGCCAGGGCATAAGCTTGTCCCTGTACTTTTTCCTTTCATCTGTCACCAACATTAGGCCGCTGAGCCGGAGGCCCATACTGTTTTGGTGGGGGCAGTTGTGCCGGTCTCGGCGCTTGAGGCCGGAACTGTGTATACTGAGGTGGCTGATAAGTCGGTGCAGGAGGGTATGGCATCTGTTGCGGCTGATATGGTGGCATGTATTGTGGTGGCCCTTCTTTGCTGGAGGAAGCGTCACTTTGGGCTTGTTGAGCCGGCGGCCGATTAGGACAATTCCTCCTAATATGGCCCACCTGCCCACAATGGTGACACCTGGGCCCGTATGGAGCATTTCTGTCACTCCCGGATGAACTGCTACCACCGCTTGCCATTTCCCCAGCCATCTGCCCCTGGTTGCGGTTTCTTCTACCACTCCGCTGTGGTCCACCTGAAACAGAAGGTCTACCAGAGACAGAGACTCGACCCGCCTCTTCTTCTTTGCTTTGGCGATAGGCCAAGTTATCTTGTTCCCCTCTTGTAGCAGCAGCTACCAAATCCCGGAAGTTTCGAAGTCTTAGAGCCACCAAGGATCTCCTCACAGAGTTCTTGAGGCCCTTCTCAAACTTAAGACATCTCATGTGTTCAGACTCCACCAGAGATGATGCAAACCGGGATAGGTCATTAAACTTGGCATCATATTCCCTTATAGACATGTCTCCTTGCAGTAGAGACATAAATTCTAGCGCTTTTTCTTCCCTGTAACTCTGAGGGAAGTACTGTTCATTGAACAACGTCTCAAACTGTTCCCAGG
>NW_010362183.1:167124-168295 GCF_000414095.1 Morus notabilis | reverse complement strand
TCTAGTAAATTCAAATGTCATTTATTACAAATTCTTACATATTCCTTACACTTTATGTCAGAGGATGAACACAATCCTTACTTGATCGTTCCGTAGCACCACTCAGCTACTCCCGCTACTGTGCCCCGCTCCTAGAGTCTCCTGGGAGGGGTTTTAAACATTTGAAACATAAAACGTGAGCGAAAAGCCCAATAGGATATAATATTTAAAATATTTAAAATAAATGAGCGCATGAATAGATAATTGAATACATAAATAAAATAAGACATTCAGTCCCGACCGAACAGTCAGAAACTCACATCCTTTTTCTCAAAGGAAATATAATTGAAAATAACCATGTTACAGGCTTCAGCAAGTAATTAGTACAAATTACTTACCTAACCAAGTGCCTCGCCTACCCGGACCGGTTTCGGGTTCTGCCCCCGAGGATGCACTCTCCGCATCCTATCTAGGCTTACAGCAATAGACTCTATTACCAGTTTACAAGACCTCTTATCTTAAGAAATCATCCATTTAACATTATGAAATCGTTCATATGACCCCACGAACTACTCAAGCCGCGGGCCCCATGACTGGACAAGCCATGAGGTTCCATGACTAGACAAGCTATGGATTCCATGGACAGGACAAGCCAAGGATTTCCATAAACTAACAAGCCATGGTTTTTAAAACATTTTTCTTTCGCAAACCAATCCCTTTCTTTAAAACACTTTCAAGGCCAAAATCCTTTTTGAAAACAGGCTCACAAGGAAAAGGGATAGAAATCCTACCTCGCACAATCAAACCTGGGACTAGCGTTGCCCTTTTCCAGCTTCCGCTTCCTCGAGCCCCTTCAGTCTGAATCCACAACGAGCACTGATACAAAACGACACTTTAGGATCAATTCTCAGCCCTAAAGTAATCAAATCTCAATCATATACCAAGATTTCCTATTAGTGTGCCCTAATCAGATTTCATGTTTCAATAATCAATTCCAAGGGTTTTCAATCTCAAACAAGGATTAAAGATGCTAATCCTTTTATCCCAAGTCCCCAAATGAAGCTAATTTGGGTTTTCCCCGAAAACAGGGGTCAAAACAACAATTTCAGGCCAAACAGGGTAAAACCCCGTGTACACCGGTCGACCGGTGACAGAGAAGTGCATCACCACCGGTCGGCCGGTGGTGTGCATC
>NW_010362183.1:145459-166959 GCF_000414095.1 Morus notabilis | reverse complement strand
AAGATCTCCAATTTCTACCCTAGTTTTACTCAAAATCCATCAAAATCCGTTTTGAACCAAAAATAAGTTTTGGAATCCGAAAAACATAGATTCAAGAGAGGTTCTTTCAGTAATCTTACCTCGAATCCTTCTCTTGACGTTGAAAACTCTTTGAAATCACTCTTGGTTCGAATCCGGTTTTGATTTGAGACACAAATGAGAGAGAGAGAGGGAGAGAGAGAGAGAGCGCGGAAGTGAGAGAGAGAGAGAGAGAGAGAGAGAGAGAGAAACGCACGGGAAAGAAAAAGAAAAGGAAAGAAAAGAAAGGAAAAATAAAAGAAAAGAAAAATAAAAGAAAATGACATGTGTAAAATATAACAGTTTAGAAATGCGCCCATACACACTTCTGGATTAAATAAATTACTGTGAATAATTTAATTACCTTGGAATTATTTAAACTCAATTAATTAAATCAGATTAGGCACACTAATAATCTCAGTTACCTTAATTAATCTCAATTAATTCTTCAGGGTGTTACAGTGTCGTGGGGGATCTTGCAAACCCTCACGTCCCGATGATTGCGCGCAAATGGTACGAGCACTTAGGCCCATCAGTAAGAAAGATAAGTTAAGATAAGATAATAAGACACTGATAAGACATCATAATTAAGCATAATCAACTCATGCATATTTATTCATGTGTACTTACAGTTATTTTGTGAGAGATAGTTCCTACTTGTTGAGCGAAAGCTCAACCAGATATGTTCATGCTGTAGGTAAGAAACGTATAAGCAATTCTTGAAGGGCAATGGTGAGCGGCAGACAAATGGTAGAGATGAGAATGGATACCACTCACACTTAAATCTTCCGTAGTAAATTTAAGTAAAATCATGTATATGTATATATGATTTAAAGGTTTCAAGCATGTATGCTTGAAAAGTATATGTACATATGTATGTTAAGAAAACTGAGGTTGTAGCTAACAACCCTAGTCTTGAGTATTTAAGTTTTAGAACGTTGCAACAGTGCATGCAACAAATAAACGAATTTTAAACATGACGATTTAAATGATTGATTTTAAAAGGACTTTAAGATGTACTTGAATTTAAGATTTCTCTCGAAATCCGTTTTAAAGTCAAATTAGATGGCCTGATTGAATTGACTAGTTTTAGAAAGGCTTTTAAAGAGTATTTGAAACAAGAGTTCAAACGCTACTCAGTTTGAAGGATATTTCTAGAAGGTTTTATCTTAGTTGAAATTAAGAAAAGCTTTAAAAAATTTAGTGATTCATTATTTTGAAATTATTGTTACGAATTATGAAATTATTCATTCTTATATTTTTAAAAAAATGTTCCGCAAAATTTAAGAAATCCCAGTAAGTACAAGTTAACTTCAATTACAGTGGCGGCCTCCTAGGAGGGTCGTCACACATTAAAGCTCCGTTTAATTCATGCGTTCAAATTAATGACTCTAATTCATATTCAAATTCTTTCTAAGAGAAACATTTACGGAAATTTTTTATTTTAAATTTTTTGTAAGAGGAAAATACTATAGCAGAATCAGAATTATGTTCTCAAATACACTTTCTAAACAACCCCTAAATAGTATGGACTTTTGTTTTTCAATCCAACATTATGCTTAGGCAGTCAAAACTTATTTTTGGCCACTATATGATGTTGTTGTATTCATTGTAATTGGCTATACAACAGTTCAATTAGGAGAACGCACTTGTTTTTAAACATGATTATGAAAATCACCTGTGATGATGGTATAGTCTGTGATTGTGAGGTTGAAAGTATGCTTCTTATCGGCCTACTAAATATGACTTGAATTGATGTGACTTCTTTCTAATATTAATTGAAGAAAGTGTGTGTTAGATTTTTTTCCGTTTCACCTATAATTTGAATTGCAAAATTGGCTGTTGGATTAGAAAGTGAATACAACACTGATCTTTTTTTAATAGATTTTGCACTGTATTTATAAATTTCCTATATTTTCTCAACTTCACTTATCAAATAAAAAAACAAACAGAGAAACTTTTATAATTGATGGTGTAAACACCGCCTTCTCAAAGAGAGAAAAAGATGCAGTAGTTTAAATATGTAGAGAGTTCGTTGTAAGATAGGAAGGAAAAAAAAAAAGAAGAGGGATTTACGTAGAACAATTCTGTGTAGCATTGATAATATTTCTAAAAAAAAAAATTTACATTAAGAACGTAGTGTCACATTCAAATACGTAAATCATAGATACATTCCCTTGATTATAGGTGTCATGATGAAAGTGAGGGATATTGACTAAAATCATTTTGGTGAAAAGAGTGCCCATCTTGTCTTAAACAAAAGAAAGTATATGTCAACGTCGTTCTTAAAAAAAATAAATAAAGATTACCTACAAAATGTCGTGCGACATTGAAATACTTCAACCAAAACGATATAGAAAATTTTTTTTAACAAAAAAAAAAGTATAGAAAACTTGGTCGTTTTTTTATTGAGAGCTTTCCAATAGTGTGTCCTACTAATAATTTTAAATTAAAATTAAATTAAATTAAAAAATTATACAAAATAAATAAATTTTAATATAAATTTAATGACTAAAAAATAAAAAATTATTAAAATAAGAGATTATGGGTAGTCAATTTTTAAAAAGATTACCAGTTCTTTTTTTCTTTTTCTTAGAAGTGATGGCCACAAATCCATTCACACGCATCTGACCGACGTCCTCATCTCATCTCATCTCATTAGCGTATGTATATCTATATTTATATATATATATATATAGTGTCAATATACTACCATATGAAAGAAGCATTATAATAAAGTCAGTCATCTTGAACTCTCCGTCATACAAACCAGTTCCGGTATTTTGGGTACGATTTTCTCAACACTATCAAATTCAAAGCAAAACCCATCTGGTATTTCTCTCTTCTTTATCAATTTCTTTATAATCCCATGCTTGTTATCTTCTTTTTAATCTCTTCTTGATGTTCGTCTTCTGTTTGGAGTTCTTCTTTTCCTTTCTTTAAACGTGTGGTGTATGGCAAGATGGGGTATGATTTTTTCTGAAGTTGCTTTCTTTATTATGTCTTTTTTTTTTTTTTTTTTTTTCCCTTTCTCTTGTGTTTGCATGTTTGGTGCTTTTGTTTGTTTTCTTGACAACAAATTTATGCATTCATTTGTTCTTTATAAGCCATTTGTTGATTACTAATGTTTTGTTAGCTGTTACTTTTTTTTCTTTTTATTTAGAATAAATTTATGAATAACTCTTGAATTCTTTTCTCTCTTTAGAATTACTAATGTAGTCAATTTTATCTCATAAACAGTCTCTAAACTCTAAAAAAGTCTCATAAATAATCCCTATTGTTAAATTTTCGATAAAAATTGTTAATTTTATCTCATAAAAGTCTCTAAACTATCTTCTCTTTCTATAAATGGTCTTTGGGTTAAAAATTGTACTAAATTCAGTTCCCAAACTTAACAAAAAAAGATAAAAGTAATTCCTTTATTAAATAAATAGATGAAAAATATCTAATGTGAGAAGTTGTACTATATATAGTAGTTCCTAAACTAAAAGAAATGCCAAAATTAGTTTTTTTTTTTGTTTGCTACATACATTTTTTCCATTTTTTTAATCTATTCATTCACATATGTAACTTTAATAAAGTTTTTTTTAGTGAATATAATTGTCCCACAATATTAATAAATGTTTTAAAATTATTACTCTCCGATAATAATCTCTAAAAATATATATTTTTATAAACATTTTTTGTATCATACTCATTGTGACCACAGACGAGGATACATATAAGTTAGTGGGGCTACTTGTCTTTACTGAACAATTTCAAACATGAATACATATTTAAATTAATGTCAATATTATTCTATTTTAAACAATATATAATTAAAGAAAACAAAAAATTTATACACGCACTGTACACACACAAATCCTAACTAAATTTCTCAATTTTTTTATAAGATATACTGTGAGGAATTATAGGCAATTTTCCACTTCCTAAACAATTATTATATCAACAACAAAAATACAAGCAAGCCAAAAAAAAAAAGTTTCCTAAAGAAAGAATAAAAGCAATTAACTGCAAACTGCAATCCACTATATACCAAAGTGCGTGGTGCGATTATTATATGTTATTTAATGTATTGTAGAAAAAGCAAAAATATTTTTGCTCATGTGGAGTTAAATAGAAGCTTAATGAGTGTAAGTAGAATTACTCTTTTTTTGTTTAATTTAGGGATACATTTTTACAACTATTCATATTTAATGTTTCTCATCTATTTATTTAACATATGAACTAATTTTGGTATATAATTATTATTATTTTTAGTTTAAAAACTAAATTTAGTACAACTTCTAACAAATGGACCATATATAGAGAAATTAGATAGTGCGGGAACTTTTTATGGGTCAAAGTTATGGTTTCCATTTAAAATTTAACAGATGGACCGTTTGTGAGACTTTCTAGAGTTCAAGAATTGTTTATGAAACAAAATTGACTACATGAACTAATTCTGGAGAGAAAAAAATAGTTCAGGGACCATTAATAGATTTATTCCTTTTATTTTTGTGGCCTTATTTTTATCAACTACCCATATCTCTTCCCTTTTTTTTTTTTTTTGGGAAACCATATATCTGTTAAGCAAGTTCTCCAAACTTTAATATTAAATTTCAGCTTACTTGTTTAAAGAGATTAGGAAATCAAATTATTTTCAGCTTCACCAAACACTACTTGTATAATTTATGTCCCTTAATTTGCACGGCTCTCTCTTGAAGTTTCCAATTTTTGCTTCTAAAGGAAATAAATCAATCTTCACCCAATAAGTGAACAAGTCTAATGCTTGTTTATCATTCTTGGAGGTGAATTCATGGGTAGGTAGAAAATAATAATAATAATAATAATAATCCATACAATAGTCTATAGTTTTAAAGAAAAAAGAGTACTGATGGTGTTGAGCATCACACACTAATAGAAGATGGGTTAGAAAGGATGGGGCTACGAATGAGGCCCACCTTTTATTAGTTGCGATGTATAGCATTAGTGGTGTCCAGGACATTTTTCCTATCAATGTAAGATCGTGCTTTGAATTTGTTTTTTCTGTTATGATATGGTTCAAATTTAATTTGATGGTCCATTACTGCACATTAATTGTTAGAATTGTCATACTTTTTGCTACCATAAACTTGATAGTCCTTTTGAAAAACTTTAGTTTTAACTAAATGTTTCAACAATGGCAGAACAAAATGGCACATGGTTTTGGAGGTTGTTTGCTATCTTTTACAATTCTAGTATTGGCATTGATCGTACCATGTTCACAATCTCTGAGGATCAAAAATAGAATCAAGACAAAATCTGCTGTTTTCTTGTCCCCTAAGTTTGATTTGGGACCAGGATCGGTGCAAGAAAAGAATTACTATGACATTGATTTCCCAAGAGGTCACATTGCATTCAAAAGATTTGACGCTGAAGTAGTTGATGAAGCAGGGCGTTCCGTCCCTCTTCACGAAATTTATCTTCACCATTGGGCCCTCGTGAGGTATCGTATTCGAAAAGATGTCCCGGATGTAGAACATGATGCCACTCAGAAACGTAATCAGTCAAACTTTGTGTATGTAAGGAACAGAGGAATATGCCAAGGGACCGTTCTAGGCCAGTACTATGGCATTGGCTCGGAAACACGAAAACTTTCCACATTTGTTCCCGATCCATATGGGATGGAGGTTGGAAACCCTGCAGAGATTCCTGACGGGTTTGAGGAGCGATGGTTTCTAAACGTGCATGCGATAGACACAAGGGGTGCGGTTGATAGGTTGGGATGCACTGAGTGTAGGTGCGATCTGTATAATGTCACCAAGGATGAGCATGGCCATCCTTTGAGTCCAGATTACATTGGAGGCCTGCACTGTTGCTATGATCAAACACGGTGCAAAGTGAGAGAAGGCTTTCAGGGTGCCAGGAGAAGCCTCTACATTAGATATACCGTGGAATGGGCTGATTGGTCTGACTTTATCTTGCCTGTTCAGATCTATATTTTCGATGTAACAGACACTTGGACTGGTTTGAACTCGGCCGAACACCATTGCAAAGTAAGTGAATACACCCTTCTCTTAAATGCTGTGTAACTATTGTGTTAAAACTATCAGAAGTTTTGTAGAATCTTCAAAACGTCTTCAAGGCATATTAAGCTGATTCGTTACCATTGTGCATTGAATGAACTATGTTGTGTACACTTTCAATACATGCTAGAGTACTTCAAGTTTTTGTGCATGCTATAATACACTCAAACATAAGTTAATGTCTGTCGAATGAGAGCTTAATGCATAAATTATCTTCCTCCTTGAGTCAACTAATTTTTCTTTGTGCCAGGTTGAATATGATATTGCAGAATCTTGCAAGACTACTACTGATGGGACGAATCATGAGTGCATTGACACCAAAAGGAACAAGGCCAGGATACCGTCTAGCGGATATGTCGTCTATGGCGTTGCACACCAGCATACTGGAGGAATCAGTTCAACACTGTACGGAGAGGTAATCTGTTTCTGCAACCCTTCATTTTTACATGTGTTGATTCCATCAGAAAGTTACACGCACTACTAGGGGAAAGCATGTGCAGGATTTGCTGCAACTTTTATTTGTAGCAAATTTGGATACGCAAGAATTTTGTTTGGCATATGACTATTTGCATTAGTTGGGAATATTCACAATTTTATTAGGCAGTCTTAATAAATTTGGATACGTAAGACTGTTGTTTAGGATGGGAACTATTTGCGTTAGTTGGCGTTGTTCACAGCTTTTTTAGGCCATCTTTGTTGGTGTACATTCCTTGAAAATGAAAGATATTGCAAGACAAAATGAGTTGACCAAAGGTTTGATTGGTGACTTGTTTGCGAGCACATAGTCTATCTTAACACATGCCCCCTTTATACAATGTATAGATATAAGTAATATTGTATAAGAAAGAACTTATTTGATCTTTGATGTGGTGCTTTCGTCTGCGTGTTCAGGATGGGAGGGTGTTATGCTCGTCAATACCGATCTATGGAAAAGGAAAGGAAGCGGGAAATGAGAAAGGTTACATCGTCGGAATGACCACTTGCTATCCTCAACCAGGCTCTGTCAAGATACTTGATGGGGAGACTATGATTCTTGAGTCAAATTACAGCAGCAGCCAACCCCACACAGGGGTTATGGGGCTTTTCTACATTTTGGTTGCTGACAAATTGCCAAATCCATCTCTCTCCATGCACTCTCCACTTTGAATGAGACACCTTTCTTTTAAAGCACTACCTTTGTATGATTGGAGTTAATGTAGTGTATCTATGTCTTCAGGGATCTTGATGGGGCGTGCAATATAATTACTAAGAGAATTGGGAGCCAATTTGGAGAATTGGAAAGAGATTGTATTTGTGAAAATATCGTGAGAGAAGCTTCTTTCTTAGGAGTTTCTCTTGTAGGTCAGTCTTACCGGTCGTGTTATTTTCTGACCGTAGATTAGATCAAAATTAAAATAAATTGAAAAAATATGCATAACAAATAATTTTTAATACAGATCTGATGGTTCAAAATAAAAAAATATCGGTAGTTCATTTTTTTGATAGGAGGTCCTACCAAAGAAGCTCCTCCTCCTTTTAGTAGGGTACAAAAAATACCCTAGTTGTACTGCATAGTTTTAATGTATCAGATATTTATCAAGGTTTGATAATATATTCTAATGATAATTATTATGTGATTTGAGGCGGCGTACATAATTATTTTTCGTATTTTATTAATATTTGAATTTTATTGTGCTTGACTCAATTATATTAGTTCAATTTTCAATGTATTGGCTTAGTAGGGTCTTAAAGTGGGGTTGTTAAGTAATGACTCTGCCCTAAAGTGTGGTTGTTGTGCTAAGCGCATTTGATTTGGGAGGAGAAGAAAGAAAAACAGAGTTATCGTTACATCAATCCATCAGTTATCTGCAGTAAATTATGTTGTAAATACTACTTTTTGAAGTTTATGTTTATATGTACCATTTTGACATGAAAATGATAGGCTTAAATTTTTCCAAAGATGGTTTATGTGCTAGCTGGATGTGTCTCTGCTTGATCAAGAGGAGCAGGTGGAGTGGGACACAAGTTAACTTCCCAAGTAAATAAATAGTAATAAAAACAGTCGATGGGAAAAAGAAAAGAAATAAATAGTAATAAAAAAGAAAGAAATGGAAAAACATTGTAAACGCCATTTGGTGTAGTATAATAATACTATTATTACTATTAACATAAAGTGAAAAGTTTTCTTTTTTTTGAAAGTTGTTATCACGTGATCGTTTTTTTCTCTGCCAATACATTATTGTCAAAATAAATAGAGAACTTTTTCTGATAAGGTATTCCTACTGATATAGTCCTTTTTATTATTAAATTTGATTAAAATTATATTAAATTAAAAAAACATATAAAATAAATAATTTTTGATATAAATTTAACGTATAAAAATAAAAAATTGCCTATAATTTCTTTTTTCTGAACTCACAATATATACATTAAATAGTATTGACTTTCGTTTTTCAATCCAACTTTATGCTTAGGCAGTCAACACTTGTTTTTGGCCACTACTATAAAGTTGTTGTATTGATAAGTGCAAAAATGCATTTTAATTACTGCTAATTGACGAATATTAATTGAAAATTTTCTAGTTTTTGCTTAAATACTTGCATATTAAGAAGTAGTAGCAGAGCCAAGAAGCCAAAGCAGCCAATTGTCTCCGCCTGAGTTACTGCATGCGTCAGCATCAGCCTCTGCTGGCCAATAAAATCTCGCCACGAGACATTTCTGCCTCGTTTATTTTACCGATTCGGGTTTTCAATTTTAAGTTTTTACAGTAAAAAGTTTTCAGAAAATGTCACATCTAACTTTTTCTGCTACAGTGAAAAGCTTTAAAAAAATGTAATATCTCAGCTCGAATTGAAAACTCAAATCCGCAAAGTGAACGATGCCTTCGTGTGCTGATTTCTCTCCCGTTTTCAACTTAGAAATTAATTCTCCAAATTAAATCAAATTAATCGGATTCCTTCCTCAATGCATATATTTGATTTCTTTGAAATTAATTGTAATTTTATTTAATTTCCTTTCTTTTGTAATTTTCTGTTTTTGTAGATTTGTTTCTTTATTTGTCATCAGCCTCTAGACACTATAAATAGAGATGTGTGTTTAACTTTATTTTTCATTTGAGAATTGAGAGAAAATTCTAAAATTTAAGTTTTATAATTTTCAATTATTGTTTCCTTAGTTTTCCTATCTTTCTATGAGTGACACACAATTGACGGGAGATTGAGTAAAGAGTGAATTTTAAATCCTCTCATTTTTTATTTATTTTAAATTATCGTGTGTCAAATTTTTATATAAGTCTAATCATGCTTATCTTATATAATTTTGTCATGTAATGTTTTGGTATAATTATTTTATGATATTATCTCTTGATGCCCAAAAAATCACCAAAAGAGTCCTAACATTATCTTTTACTATAATATTGTCGAGAGATATATTGTCGATTTTAGATAACTTATAATAATAATCTTCTTAGAAATTAACATAAGAGTTTAATTTATTCTTTCGCTTATCTCTCTAACGTTCATTTTCTATTAATCTTTCGTGTAAGTTTCATGATTGACTAATTGGTGTAAAGTAGCATTAAAAAAAAATCATTACGTATTCTTGTTTTCGAAGCAATAGAAAGTGGGGGCAGAATGGGGGCATATAAAGGGAGCATAGAACCTGATGTCTATTCATTCATCTCCATAACGTTAAAACTCGATTACTCATAAAAGATAAGTCTCGTTAAGTTAGTAAGTAGGATCTAACTTAATAAGATTAATTATTTTGTGAGTGATAAGATTTTCTCCTGATAGAGATACGTATCATTTTTTATTTATTATTAGTACGTGCTGAAAGAGTAACATTAGTATGCAATTTATTAGCCGATAGAGAGAGAGAGAATAGACATGTAAAGGCAACACTCAACGAGTTTTGGAGAAAGAGACAGTTTATTCAAAATATATCACCAAGAGAATTAGAACAACTAAGGACGTTTTGTTGGAGGATTCAAATAATTTTCGATTTACGTATATTTTTTGTGAAAGAAAATACTGTAGCGAACCACGAATCATAATTCGAATCAGGGAACGAATCCCTCTACCAAACATCCTCTAACTCACCACAATCTTAAAGACATTGTCAGTTTTAGTCAGAGATACTTGGATTTAGCCACTAAAACAAGTTAAGTTATTATTTAAGAAAACAAAAATACCAAGAAAATTTTTTACAAGAATGGAATACCAATGTAACTAGTTAAACTACTCGGCTAAATTTATTTAACAGAGTAACATATAAAGTTGAATAAAAATTTAAATTTTATTAAAAAATATAGTATTAAAAATATTTAAATAATAGTTTAAGACTTCGTTTATTTTATCGATTCGAGTTTTCAATTTTAAGTTTTTACAGTTAAAAACTCTCAAAAAATATTATATTTAATTTTTTTTATTACAATTAAAAATTTTAAAAAAAATATTATATTTTAACTCAAATTAAAAATTTAAATCCGCCGAGCGAGATTTAAATCTAAAAAATAAACGCCCAATCGTACTACCTTCCTTTCAATTTCTGGTTTCAACTGAAAAAGAAAGTTCAAATATTCAATGAAATCCCGTGCGTCATGGCTGAGGGCATAGTTTTGTCCCCATTCACACTCCATAAAATCTCCTCTATGCTTTTCCTTAATTTATCACACACACACACAAAAAAAAAAAAAAAAAAAAAAAAAATTTCTGATTTCGACTGAAAAAGAAGTTAAAAAATACAATGAAATCCCGTGCGTCATGGCTGAGGGCATAGTTTTTATCTTTTGTCCCAATTCACACTCGAGTGTGAAGATGACACAGTAAAATCTCCTCTATGCTTTTCCTTATTATTATAAAAAAAACAAAATTATATTTATATATAGGGTATTTTTATACTCCGGCCTGTATTGTTGGCAGTTGGCCGAATGAAAACGACTTTTAACATCACGTTCGTTTTATAAATTTAAAATTTTTAATTTAAGTTAAGATATGATATTTTTTAAGAATTTCTAATTATAATAAAAAAATTAAATATGATATTTTTTAAAAATTTTAACTGTAAAAATTTAAAATTTAAAATTTAAAATAATAAAATAAACGAGACTTAAATATTAACTGCTGAAATGGACTTAGATGAATTTGAGGGCAAAAGATATTTTTGGTAACTTGTGTCACCAGTTGTCCGCCTAAATCCGGTTTCAACCTTTTTTTTTTATTTTTTTTCTGCTTTTTCTCTTTCCAATTTATCCGTAAAAAACTCGCATTTTAAAATGTTATAATTTTTTTATTTTAATTTTAATTGAAATAATTCTTCTTCTTACGTGTTTAGAATTAATAAATAAACAATTCTAAATTCATATAGCCTAAGTAATTCTTGCATGAATATCGAGTTTTTATAAGATTTGTTATTAGGGAGCTTCTTTGGTAATCCACCTTACATATAGTTACAATTTTTAACCGTTAGATATTGATAAAATTATATCAGATTGAAAAAATATACAGAATAGACAGATTTTGATACAATAGAACGGATGCAAAGTAAGAAACTACATGTAGTCTATTTTTCAAGAACTTCTAGAGAAATTCTCTTGTTATTAAACTCAAAACCTTTTTTTTACAAGCAAACCCAAACTTTTTCAAATGACTTTAACACTATTTAAAACACAGATTCAAGGTCCGTGTGAGAGAACTATCAGTGGAAAAGTTTTTTGTTTCAAATTCTTTGTGAGATAGAATCATGGTTTGAGTCTTTGAGTATACTTCCTAAATGGAGCCTCATATTTTATTTTTAATTAAAATGATCGGAATTACGTTTGGAATGCAGTTCAAATAACCTCTGTTTAAAATTTTTAATTAAAATTAAGATTCTGCTTGGTTTTAGGATTCGAATTATGTGATTTGAATTCCAATTGAGACAATATAGAATTCTAGTAGATTATAAATAGTAACCTGAAAGATTATGAGAGGAGGTCAGTGACTGATATCAGAGATCTGTCATTTTTTGTTAAAAATAAAAAATAATTACACAGATTATGACCCCTTGTCCGCGGTGAAGATCTGTATCGAAATTGGAGACAATATCTCAAATTTTGGTTGAAAATAGAAAAATTATCTGACAAATTATTTTTCATAATTTGCTAGATTATGGTTGGTGATTAGCGACCAACGATGGAGTCGGCGACAACTTCCATTTTTTGATTGGAAATAAAAAAAATGATCTTTCATAATTTGCGAGATTATGGCCAATGATTAGCCACTGAACAACGGAACCGGAGACAACCTATCATTTTTTTGTGAAAATAAAAAAGTAATCTAGTAGGTTATGAAACATAATATGCCAAAATATGACCAGTGACCGGCGACCGAACAACAGAGCAAGAGACAACCTATCATTTTTTTGTTGAAAATAGAAAACTAATTTAGTAGGTTATGAAACATAATCTGATAGAGCGCTAGAATGAATACGTAAAATAAAAAAAAATAAAAAAATAAACGAACACATGAATTTATAGTGGTTCCCCTAATAATGCAGAGTACGTCCACTATAGGGCTCCATGAATTTCACTATCTATTGTAAAAAGTACAATTACAATTGAGAATAAGGAGAGAAGAAGAAGGAGGAGGGGTTTTAGAGAGAGAATCTAGAGAGAGAGAGTCTAGGAGTGATGTGAGGGTTTCAAGATGTCCTAATTCGTGATCTTCCTTCCTTATTTATAAGAGAATGACTTCTTCTTTCCTTTTCTCTTAGGATGTATTTGGTTGCGGTATGAGAATGATAATAGAATAGAAAAGAAAATTAATTAATTTATTTTGTTGTAATTTTAGGAATACTATGAAATGAAACATGGATATTTTCGTTTTGATAAAATTACCCTTATATTATATATAATATTAATATTTTATATATCAATATAATTAATATTTTTATAATATTTTATAAGATTATATAATAAACAATAAATTTAAGTTTTTTCTCTTCTATATTGATCAGATTTGTGCCTTTAATGTAAGATTTTATTGAGATAATCCTCATAGCCTCTAAGAAATCTTCCTTTCTGTCGTCAATCTTCTCGAATCGTCTAAAGTCGATCTCACTCGTTCGCTTCGTGAATTTAAATTTTCAATTTAAGCTGAGATGTGATATTTTTTTAGAACTTTTAACTGTAACAAAAAAAATTATATGATATATTTTTAAAAATTTTTAACTGTAAAAATTAAAAATTAAAAATTTAAATTAGTAAAATAAACGGGACTTAATTAATTTTAGTCTATTCGAGTTGTTTTTTTTTTAAAAATATTATCCCGTGTATAATGACCATCGTGGTGCTAAACATTGACGTTATATAAAGATGAAGACGGAGAGGTTTTATACTCAATAAAGTTGGTCGTCCTGAACTTTCTGTCAAACAAACCAAGATACAAAACTGTCCTTAAAGGAACTCGCCAGTTCTTGTCTCTCACTCTTTGGGTGGGTTTTTCTCATCACTATCAAATTAAAAGCCAAACCCATCTGGTATTTCTTTCTTCTATTTCAATTTCTTTATGACCCCGTGCTTATTATTTCTTTTTAATCTCTTCTTGACGTTCTTTTTATGTTTGGAGCTTTTCTTTTCATTACTATAAACGTGTGGAGTGGTGTATGGAAAGATGGGCTATGATTTTTTTTTTTTCCCTGAAATTGCTTTCTTTCTGAAGTTGATTTTTTTTTTTGTTTTCCATTTTTGTGTTTCCTTGTTTACTGCTTTTGTTTGTGTTTGTAAGTACAAATTTATGACATTATGCATTCATTTGTTCTTTATAAGCCAGTGGTTGATCACTATTGTTTCTTGATTGTTTACTTATTGGGGTCTCTTCTTCATTTTGTTGGATTTTATGTTATTTTTAGGGAAAACAAGTTCTCGAAAGTTCAATATTGAGTTTCAGCTTACTTGTTTGAAGAGAACAAGAAAACTAGGGGTAAAAAATGAGCCCGACCCGAATAACCCCCCGACCTGAAAGCGTAGGTTGTTGTTGTTTTTTTTTTTAAAATTCGGATTCAAATAGTCCCAACCCACACTATGCGGGTGTGGGGGGCGGGGCGGGCATTTTGAACCCGCTTTGCCCCGACCCAACCCGATTTAGGTGTGTAACTCTAAATCTATTTTGCTGGATTATCTCTATATGGACTGTTTGTTTGACGTATTGTTAATTTTATTTCTTGACTTTATTAACTGTTAAGAAGTATGTTTGATGTTATGTTAATGCTTATGGACTGTTTATGGATTTTATGCTTTTGGACTGTTAAAAGAGGTATGAAGTCATAGACTAAAATTGGTTTTCACCAACCCGAGTAACCCGAGCCTACCCGAGGTCATCTGACAGGTTGCAGGTTTGTGGGCTTAAGAGAGTGTTGCGGCCCAAAGTTTTCTCAACCCGCGCTGAGCGGGTCGGCTCAATTTTTCGGTTCAACCTGACCCTACCCGGCCGAATTACACCCCTAAAAAAAATAAATTATTTTTAACTTCACCAAACACGACTTTTGCAATAATAAAAAAGAAAAAAAAAAACCTTGGCATTATGTAGTTTTGAAGAACGATGTTGAGGGGCATTGGCGGTATTGAGCACCACACAATGAATATGACATACTTAGGGCCCGTTTAATTCGCTAATTCGAGTTGAGATGTGACTTTATGTGAGAGTTTTTTACTGTAGTAAAAAAGTTAGATGTGATTGTTTCTGAGAGCATTTTACTGTAGTAAAACTCAAATCGGTGAAATGAACAGGGCCTTATTATCCGTTGTGGAAAATGGGGTTCAAACACTCACATAATAGTAGGTCCCACCTATCCATCTAGTAAGACCTGCTTTATATGAGTAGTGAGGATGAAATCCCATCACTCCTATAATGATAAAAGATGGGTCCTGTCTACCCATTTGGTTATACACGGTGAGTAGTGGGGTTTCGTCCGTATGGGGATGAATAGGTGCTATTTTTATTAACATCTGATTGTGTTTCTTAATTTGTATGTTTTTTGTTATGATATATGGTTCTAATTTAGCTGACGACCTGAAACAAGGCAGTACTAGTAAAATGTTAGAATTATCTTATTTTTTGTTTCCCAGGATTTGATAGTCTATTTTAGAAACTTTAGTTTAACTGAATGGTTTAACATTGGCAGAACAAAATGGGACATGGTTTTGGAGGCTGTTTGCAATCTTTCACAATTCTACTATTGGCTTTGAGCATGCCATGTTCACATTCTCTGAGGATCAAAAACAGAATCAAGACAAATTCTGCCGTTTTCTTGTCCCCCAAGTTTGAGTTGGGACCAGGATCAGTGGAGAACAAGTATTACCATGACATTGACTTCCCAATAGGTCACATTGCTCTCAAAAGATTGGACGCTGAGGTAGTCGATGAAGCAGGGAGTCCTATCCCTCTTCACGAGACTTATCTTCACCACTGGGTCGTCGAGAGATATCGTATTCGCAAAGATGTCCTGGATGTAGAACATGATGCCACTCAGAAACTTAACCAGTCAAACTTTATGTTTGTGAGGAACAATGGAGTATGCCAAGGGAATTATTTGGGGCAGTACTACGGCCTTGGCTCTGAAACACGAAAAACTGCCACGTTTATTCCCGATCCTTATGGGATTGAGACTGGCAACCCTGCAGAGATTCCTGACGGATTCGAGGAGAGATGGATGCTCAACGTGCACGCGATTGACACAAGGGGTGCGGTTGATAGGTTGGGATGCACCGAGTGCAAGTGTGATCTGTATAATGTCACCAAGGACGAGTTTGGCCATCCTTTGAGTCCGGATTACACTGGAGGCCTGTACTGTTGCTATGATCAAACACAATGCAAAGTCAAAGAAGGCTTTCAGAGTGCCAGGAGAAGCCTCTACCTTAGATATACTGTGGAATGGGCTGATTGGTCTGATTTTTTCTTGCCTGTTCAGATATATATTTTTGACGTAACAGACACTTGGACTGGTTTGAACTCGGCCGAACACCATTGCAAAGTAAGTGAATACACCCTTCTCTTAAATGCTATGTAGCTATTGTTTCTCTAGTATGATTATTTCCATAATTTTAAAATTTTGAATGAGGTTCTGTAGCTTTTTTAACACCCTTGTTTTGATGCTATCAGAAGTTTAGTGAAAATTTTAAAACGTCTTCAAGGTATATTAAGTTGATTTATGACCGTGCCATGGAATGAACACTCTTGTGCAAACTTTTGGTACATACTATAGTGGGTCAAGTTTTTGTGCGTGTTGTAATGTAGTCAAACATATATTTATGTGATTCAAAATTTCAAATGAAAGATTTAGAAATAAATTTATCTTCCCTACTAAGTCAACTGAATCTTTTTTTGTCAGATTGAATATGAGGTTGCAGAATCTTGCAAGACCACTACTGGTGTGATGAGTAATGAGTGCATTGACACCAGAAGGAACAAGGCCAGGATTCCAGCTGGGGGATATGTCGTCTATGGCGTTGCTCATCAGCATACTGGCGGAATCGGGTCAACCTTATACGGAGAGGTGATTTTGTTTCTGAAACTCTTAATCTTTACATTTGTGTTGAAATCCCATCAGAAAGCATGTGCAGGATTTGTTGCAACTTCTCTAATATTCAGGGTTTGTAGTTAATTTGGACGCACAAGACTTTTGTTTGGCATATGACTATTAACATTAGTTGGGAATATTCATTGCTTTATTTGGCAGCCTTTTAATATATTTGGATACATAAGACTGTTGTTTAGGATAGGAGCCATTTACATTAGTTGGGGTTATTCTACGCTTTATTAAGGCAATCTTTCATGATGTATATTCCTTTAAAACTAGAACATATTGTTACACAAAATAACTTAACCAAAGTTTGAATACTGACTTGCGAGAGAGTGCATATTAAACTGCCTTTAGATAGATATACGGAATGCATGGATGTGGATTTTGTACAAGGAGTTACTTGATCTTGTGGTGCTTTCGTCTGCGTTTTCAGGATGGGAGGGTGATTTGCTCGTCGATACCGATCTATGGAAAAGGAGAGGAAGCAGGAAACGAGGAGGGTTACATAGTGGGAATGACCACTTGCTATCCTCAACCAGGCTCTGTCAAGATACTTGATGGGGAGACTCTGATTCTTGAGTCAAATTACAGCAGCAGCCAACCCCACACAGGGGTTATGGGGCTTTTCTACATTTTGGTTGCTGAGAAATTGCCAAATCCAACTGTCTCCATGCACTCTCCACTTTGAGTGAGACATCTTTCATTTAAAGCACTACTTTTGTATGATTGGAGTTAATGTAGGGTATCTATATCCTGAGGGATCTTGAAGGGGCATAAAATATAATTACTTGTGTAGAATAATTTGAGTTTGTGCTTGGCAGTAAAAATGAATCTCTAATGTAAACATTCGAGTTTTGTCTGGAAATACACAATATTAGTTCAATGTTGAATGATGATGATAAGCAAAGTGGTATTTTTTTCCTTGGTAAACCATATCACAGTTTGTGGTGATAGGATTTGGTCGGGATCCAATATCATTCCTCAGTGACTAAAACTGTTAATCTGGGAAATTGGAAAGTGACTCTGTTTGCGAATTCAAAGTGAGAAAATTCTTTGGTAAGTTATAAAAAAATTACCCTGCTAGTATTGCATAGCCCTAAACCATCATATTTATCTCAAACTTTTGATGACAAATCTTTGTCAAGTTTCATTATTGAATGAATGAATTACTCTCTATGGTTCGCCACTTTGGTGGTGTTGGAGATAGCAGG
Organism: Morus notabilis; assembly: GCF_000414095.1. Lineage (NCBI taxonomy): Eukaryota > Viridiplantae > Streptophyta > Magnoliopsida > Rosales > Moraceae > Morus > Morus notabilis. The sequence goes on along the minus strand of NW_010362183.1, from coordinate 149,105 downwards.
ATGCAGTGAAGAGCAGTGATTTTCGCGTATGAGCGTCCTTCCGGCAGGTTCGTCGATCACTATCCCTGGAGGTATTGATGAATGTCACATTATGTGGCTGCAGTTTTCTTTTTTTTTTCTTTTTTTTTTTGTGTGTGATTTTTCTTGACCATCTATGAGGAGCCAAATTTCGACCCCATACATGCGCATATTTTGTGTTCTATTCAGTAATTGAATTTTATTGCCCTTGAGAGGTTAAAGAACTACTCCAGTTATTTCACCTGATCATGTATAACTGCAATTTCTTGTTCTTCTTCATGATGTCGTTGGTCGGGATTTACCTTCTATTAGTTGTGATGTCTTCAAACATGTTTGTTTTTTTTAAGGAAAAATAATGTTATAATTAGACATCGATGGTGCTAAGCACCACTTACTAAAAAAAGATGGATTTTTGAGATGGAATCTACAAATAAGATCTATCTTCTATTAATTATAATGTTTAGCATTTTTTTGATGCAAATTTATCAGCCAATACGGAAGAATAGAGACCATAACAGTTCCGTTTTAATTCAACTGAAAGAGGAAGACCAATAATCTAATTAAATCCCATACGTCATTGTTGAGGGCATAGATTATCTAGAGTCCCAATTTCACACTTGACTTGAGTGTGAAGAAGCCAAGGTAAAACCTCCTCTATTTTCTTAAATTGATGAAAGTTATATGAGACCTTCTCCTAATCTATCGGTACGTTAAGTTTTCTGTCCGTCAGATTTATATAAAATTACGTAAAAGTTAAAAATACGCAGATTTAATAGTTAAAAAATTTAATTTACCGGTACGTCAAGCGTATCAGAAAATCTCTCAAATTATATATATACATGAACGGGCTTTCAATGGTTACATTCCTATTGGTGGTTACTAATAAAATTATTTTTTTTCAAAATGCGTACCTCATTTTTAACGTTGACGTAACAGTTATATGACTTTCTATAGCAGCTAAGCAACCTGTTAGTCTTAAACATTAATTAAAAATATTTTTTTAAATATAAAAATAAAAAACTTTTTGCCGTGTTTGGAATTGTTCTTGTTTTTATTTTTCACATTTTTTAGAAAAAAAATGAAAATGATTCTAAAGCGGCGTTTGGCACAATTAAAAGACAAAAACAGAAATGAAAACGATTATTTGGTTTAGTGTAAAATGAGAGAGAAATGAAAAATGACTTATAATCGTTTTTCTTTTTTTGTTTTCGTTTTCTCTTCTCTCGAGCAGAGAGAGAGAGAGATATATTAATGAGTTTTTTTATACTGAAAACAATCTCTTGATAAAACTCCCAAATGCATTTTTAAAAAATGATTTATGTATGAAATTAAAAATGTTTTTATTTCTATTTTCATACAAAAAATAAAATCATTTTGTAACGAGTTTTAAACGTACCATTTGTTACCCGTTTTCTATACAATTATAGTGATTAGTAAAAGTCAAAGTTATATTGCATACCTTTTTTTAATTAACCACTAATAAGTGTGAGGGGTTAAGTAGAAATAAAGGAACTATGTTTTTTCATGTCTTAAACGAAACGCTTTTGTAATAAAAACCATGTTCTTAATCAATCTTTTGTTTGTTTCGTATGTTTTGTTTGTTTGTTTTTTTTTTTTGTTTTTTTTTTGTTTTTGCTGAATGTTTCGTTTGTTTTTGTTTTGTTTAGTTTGTTGTCGGATTTTCTTTGTTTGGGAAGAAAGTGTCGGATGTGAAAATGGAAGGAAAAAACAACGAGTTACAGTTTTTAAATCACGATTTTTTGTTTTTGTTTTTTAATCCAATCTTCAAAATAGCCGTCAAGATTGTAAAGACAAAGCAATCGTGGTTATGAAGAGCCTGAATCCACAGACGAGGGAAATATGCACTAATTAATTTTATATACGTGGGGAGTTCTGTCGTAAGATATGAAGAAAAAAGAAATTTGATCAGCATTAGGATATATATATATATATATATATAAATTTACATAGAAAAAGTCGTTTAACATTGAAATACTTAGTTTTCATAATAAAAACCAAAATTTACATAAATAAGTAGTCTAACGTTCAAATACTTATTTCTAATTAAAAAAAATGTAAAATCCTACATAAAAATGTATTGTAATATTAAAATCCTACATAAAAAAGAGTTTTTCTCATAAAAAAACCTTTCACACTTATAATCTTTGTGTATTATTATAAATTAATTTCTTTTTAGAAAAAAAATTAAAGAGACGACCTTTGCCTTAGTCAAACGGACTGTCTAATATCTAGTTTGATTATTAAAATATTTCCTTAACATAAAAAATACCCCTTTATAAAGGATGTTTTTCCTGTAAGATCAAAAAAAAAAAAAAATGAAATTATAGGTAGTTTTTTATTTTTCAACTGTCAAATTTGTATCAAAAACTATTTATTCTGTATATTTTTTACAATTTAATTTAATTTTAATCAAATTTAACGGCTAAAAAATTAGTCCTACCGGTAGGTTGGCCTACCAGAAAAACTCCCCTCTATAAAAAGAAATTAATTTTAGCTACATGTGGGCGTAAAAGTGAAGTTTCAAGAACGAGATCAAGTGATTTTTGCTCACTCACAGTCATAACTTCCACTCTAATGGTCAAAATAATATTATCAAGGATTGAGATTACAAGAGGAATGCTAAAAACAGTTGCTTGTACAATAAATAAGTCGACATATTTGCGTTTTTGCTTTGGGTATTTTCACGGTTTTATATCAAAAGTTAGACAATTTTTATGGTCCTTTAAAAAAAAAATTCACCGGTAGAACTTTAGTTTTAATCGTTGGATTAATTTTTCAATAGTCAGATTTATACAAGTCTGTATTAAAAATTTACAGTGTGCCGCATAAAATTATTTCTGTTACAAATCTAACTGTTAAAAAATTAATCCAACGGTTAAAAGTGAGGGATTCCATTGGTAGAGGTTTTTTTTTAGAGTCTATTTATATATATATATATAATTATATATACACACATGTATATATAAGACTATGAGAAGCATTGCCTGGGCTGTGCTCAAAACTAAAAGTTTATATATTAAAAAAAGTCAGTAGTTCTGAACTTTCTGTCATACAAACCAGTTCTTTTCTGTTTGGGTACGTTTTTCTCATCACTATCAAATTCAAAGCAAAAACCATATGGTATTGCTCTTCTCTTTATCAATTAATTCTTTATCATCCCATACTTGTTATCTTCTTTTTAATCTCTTGCATTCATTTGCTAATTATGATCCAGTGATTTATTATTTACTAAAGTTTTGTTGATGGTTTAATAAATTTTTTTTTTTTTTTTTTTTTTTTTTTGGGTGTGTATTTCTTCTTCTTCATAGTGTGGGATGTTTTATCTTATTTTTATATCCTATCTACCCATCAAACATAATATTAAATTTCAGTTTACTTGTTTGTAGTGTACGCGTCTAAAATATATGTCAGCAGGGGCTAGTAACTAAAACAAAATTTAATGAGGTTATAAAATTAACTTTTAAAATTTTAGTGGGTGCTATGTGTATGTTGATATTATACATTATATATATATATATATGTATATAGCTTTTTCAATACAAAAATTTTAACTGGGGGCTTAATCCCCATCGAGCCTTCATTAGCTCTGTGAGTGCCTGTTTTCAAG